>NC_046612.1:23899083-24199083 GCF_900324465.2 Anabas testudineus | reverse complement strand
AAAAGCAATGAGACTGGATAATGGAAGCTAGGGTTGTAGTATAGATGGAAAAGTGTAGAGACCAAGAACTGCGCCCTGGAGCATCTCAGTGGAGAGACAGTGAGAGTTAAGAACCTGCCCCTCCAAAGATACCTTGAAGAAAAAATCAAACCAGACCGGAGCTGTCCCAGTGATGCCCAAATTAGAAAGTGTAGAAAGGAGGATCTAGTGGTCAACTGTATCAAAGTCTGCAGTTAAATCAAGTAGAATTAAGACAAAAGATTGATCTGCAGCTTTTGCAGCCCACAGGGATTCCACAACCTTCAGGAGTGGCGTTTCTTGTTTTGTCATTTGACATTCACATCTCTCATGTTCACGACCATGAACATAGTTACTAATAATAATTTAGTAATGGTGTAATGTCTGTACAATAGTGTGGACCTTTAAAATTGCTTTACTGTATCTTAGTTGTCTTGTCATAAAAAAGTCCAACTATGTACTACTTAAGCGCTTTATATTGATGCATATTGTACTGTAATTAGACAAGTTAAAATGTTCAGTGGCTGATTTTAACAGTTGTGGCACAATTCCAGTTTAATTGACCCATCTCCTGGCACTGACAGGGCATGTTTGTGTTCCTTGAACATAATGATGTATCAACACAAATATGTTCATACTGACAGGTAATAGTTTTTTTTTCCTGCTAAAACAACTCTCCCCAGTGTTATTCATGTTTTTATGGATGTGAGGAACTCACGGTACTGGGCTACTGCTAAGATCAGGGAGGTGTTGTGGGCTGGCTCAAAAGAGAAAAATAACATGTCAGAAGTCACATAACACATAAAATCTATTTGTGTGTGATGTGACAATATATGTTGCCACAAAACATAATTAGGTTTGCTACAAAAATGCTAATGCATTTGCAGTTTAAGTGCATTGAACCCTCATTTTCAGGATACAGGGTGGGGCTGACCAGTTGTATATCAGAGAAAAGACTGCATGGATTTTAATGACATTTTAATTGATTCATATTTATGAATAGTTGTACAGCCGCCCATGGTTTTTTCTCCTCTACGTAGAGTTTTTTTGTATTTTTGTCTTTTGGACTAGATAGATAGAAAACAGCAATTGAGAGGGTGAACTAGATAGCCTATTATTTCCATATCCTCTTTTTTTCTACTAGTCCTCCTGTCAAGTTTCCTCTGCTGATTTAGAAAATGGGAGTTAATTGTTTCATCCCTCATCTGCACTCTGTTCCAGCAGTTTTTTGGGCTCACTGGGAATGGCAGTTCCAAGCGTGCTCTATGAAAATATGGACTCCAGTCCAAAACCTTCAGGCTGGCTTAGTTCCAGCTGTGAGAAAAAAAAATGGAATGAGAAAAAAAGAGAGGAAAAAAAAAAACAGAATTAAAAAGGAATCGGGAGCTATAGTAAATAATAAGAGACTCATTTATGAGACTTTATCCGTCTCACAAATTCATTATTTTCCACAAAATTCTACAAATGATACCTTATAATGACAATGTGGAAGAAGTGTGTTAGAAATCTTTGCCAATTGCTTAAAAATAAATAAATCAATATATAAATCACATGTACTTTATGTTGAATGCATCAGGTTAAGTTGTCATTACACTGATTTTCCTTAGGACTTATCTATTCTACCATAATACTAGTAACTTATATAATAGGGTTGGACGGTGAAACTCACCTTGTCAAGATGAGCTTTTCTTTTACCCAGGGTAATGACAAAATGATGGTATAAGGGACATAATGTAACTGTTACAAGAGTCTGGTATTGTCTGACCAATCCTGTCTCCTACAAATAAAGTTCCTAATTAATCATAATGAGAACATGTTGACAGTTGTTGTGAGTGGCAAGTAGCAAATATGTTGATACTAAATCTAATATTTAACAAGTTATGTATTTTTACATAATTATTTTTTCTCTTTTAACTTTTTAAGTTTTAGTCTTTTGGCTCATATGATGATATATTCTCAACTGTTGTTTTTGTAATGAAATATGCAACCAGAAAACTAAGAGTTCACAAGAGGCCATTTTCTTTTTCAACTGAAAATATTTTTATATTCCCATTCAGTGTTCTGAATGCATGAAATCTATACCATAATGCGTCATTTGTCTTACTATAAGAGCTATTTGTTTTTTTTTACTTTATGCTATTTGCTATTCATGCTATAGCTGACAAAATATAGTGGACAGAATTGGTCAGTGGATCAAATGATCACCAGACATTTCAACACATCACAGGGAGATTTAATGTAATCTAAGAAACAAATAAGGCATTTGTAACATAAATGCTTGGCTGTGTGATTTGGCTGAAGCAGGTAGATGTCTTGTATCACTAAACGTGGGGCAGCGGGGATGAGACTGGAGGGGCGGGGAGGGCGGCACCTATGACTGAAAAACTACGACTCCTCTCTTTACTTTCCCGCAGTAGCATAATGCCAACAAACAGCAAAGCATGAAGGCAGCTAAACGGATTATTAACAGGATTATTAACGAGCAGGCGTGAGAGGATTAACTGTGTTGCTTTGAAGTCAATCTGAGGATGGAGAAATTGACTTAGAATGCACTGCATCTCTTTTCACTTATTCCCTCCCTCACTTTTTCTCTATCCCTTTTTTATCCCTTTTTTTTCTATTTTGAGTAAATAAAAAGGGGGAGAAAAATAACTTCAGTCACGTTCAGCAAACCTGAGCCTTGGTAGGAGACACTTGTGAGCTGTGTAGACAAACTATCTCACCTGCTTTCACAATTAGCATTTGATAGATGATGTCCATGGGCATCTGTACTGTACTGTAGAAGTGCCCTGAGGGACTTTCCTAAAATTTGGCACAAACGTCCACTTTGACTGGTAGAAACATGACTAGTAAGTTACAGTATATGTTTACAAGTGTGGACAGTCCATGCATGTAAAGTCCACTTTAACTTATATGATTCTTTCTTTGTTCAGTTCTTTCTGATCATGTTACTTTGTTTAGATGTCAAATCATAAATCCCAAATTATGCCAAAAGGACAGTAACAGCAGCAAGAAAGCTCAAAATTTCCAGCAGCTATGAACAAGCAGGCAAATAAGTTTTCTTACATTTTAATTTTGGGTAAACTAATCCTTTCAAGCCCACAGTGTGAGCAATCAGGCTTGGACTTCAGACAGGGGAGTAATGATCACACATACTGGAAAAGAAAATGTTTGTTGTGCTGAAACTAGTCTGAAGTCTTCCTGACAGATGATGCCTTCAGTATTAAAAGTGTTCAATCGAGCCTGCATGCTGGGTCCAGTCCAGTCAATTAGTGCAAAACTGATCCAGCAGCAAACACTTTTGATCATTTTCTCAAGTGATGTGGTTCTTCTCTTTAATCCGGTCTGTCAGCAGGACACTGAACTGTTTGTAACTGTGGAAGAACAAGCTCATAAAAAAATGACATGAGAAGTTAGATGCACAGTGTTGGTGAAGTTAAAAATAATAAGAAGTGACCAAATCACATGGCGTCATTTTATCTGCACAACCGGTCAATCACCAGCTTATTAATGAATGAGTGAGATTTGCAACTTATTATCCTACCTTATTTTTCTGTCCAGGTTTTAAAATAAAATCCTCCCTTATCCACCATTCCCACGTCACTTATTAGAATCATAACTGTAACTGATTATATATATCATTATTTTTTACTTTTTTTACATCCCCCTGTTCTCATTATGCTAACTTTGACGGAGTGTGTATTTGCTATGCGTGTGTATGCGTGTGTGTGGCCCAGCAGCATCCAGTGTTTGTAGGTCATCCTAATCACCTCGCCCCATGGGGCCTCGGGGCCCTGTGTTGACTGTATCTGTCTGAGGGGAGCACATCACCCAGGAAGCAGAGGTATAAAAGGTTAGCAGGGTCATTGTGTGCCATCCAACATTTCATTTTAAAATAACTCAAGGCACAAGAGAATATCTCACCTATCCAGCCACACACAAGCCTGCATTGTACGAACAAACACACTAAATACTTCATTAATCATCACTGCAACATAGTTAATTATAATTAAAGCAATATATAATGCTAAAGTTGAGCTAAGGGAATATTTAATGAGGCACCTGCATAGTTACTAAAATTACATTTGAATTTATGTAAATGTAAAATAGGTTTATTTGGACTTCTAATAAGTTTATAATGAGTTTGCAATAAACACAATGTTGTAAACAGACCAACCTGGTGGCTGCCTGCCTTACAGCAGTAGGTCACAGGTTTCATGGTTTTCAAGTTCACATTTCCCTGTGCTTGCATATTGCATGCTGTTTTCTCCCACTCTAAATTGCCCGTAGGTATGAGTGTGAATGGTCGTCTATGGCCGCTCTGTAACAGACTTTTGATCTCTCCAGGTCGTACCCCGCCTCTAGCTCAATGACAGCTGGAATCAGCATTCCCATGACATTAACTGGATTAGCAGGTTAGATAAATGATTGGATTGACTGACAACTTGACGCATAGATAAATAATTGGATCAATGAATATTGCATGTGGATATAGATTTGAGATTAGTGTTCTGTAAATGTTCTAAAAATGAACATCAATACATTTATCAAACCTTATGCAAATAAAAATATATTTTTTAAATCTGACATTGACAAAGTAGCTTTAATCATTAAACATTACAGTTAAATGTTATCTTACTTAAAATGTCTTATTATGTGTTATCAGATATGAATGATACTTAACTATTTATTCCCCAAACTATAATTTTAATTGTTGCTTTTTAAAGCTACAATATGCTACTTAGACATCAGACCCAAGATCAATCCACTCTGCTCCTCCCAGACCTCCCTCTCCCCTTGCTGCTGTGCTTCATGGTCTGCTACGCTTCCATCATCTATAATGTTATAGAGACATGACATTTGAAATCAAGTTTTTATAGGCCTTAAATATGAATTTAAATCTGTGTATTTTGCAGTTTGCTTAGCCTTCAATTCAATGTATCAACGAGTTCTCAGTTTTCAGTGCCTACAAAAGGTGAACTTCTGGGTACACTGAATATTATTGATTTAAAAAAAAGACCTGAGTTTGAACGAAAGGCTTGGAGTTTAATTTTATTGTTCATTGCAGGAATCTAACATAAGCTGAAAAGCCGCCTTACTGCACCACATCCTTGGAAAATGTTCAGTCCAATGCTGACGGAGATTAAAGCACTCGACTATTGTGTCAACCTGGCACATCTGAAAGTGGATAACCGAGACTCAAGTCCACTTCAGCTTACCCCACTGTGATCCAAGATTAGCCACTTTGCAGAGTTTTAGAATTTAACCCACTTAACCTTGGCTAACTGGCAGGGAGAAAACGAACATATTTAGTAGCCTTAAGCCACCCGGCAAGAATGTGCTGTGAATTTACAATGTGAATGATGCTGACTTGGTAAAGCCATCTCAGAATGTGCCATCCTTTTGTACTTATGCTCCGCCATGCTCAGCATGCTATGATCTAGCTCTTGCCTCCAGATTTGACATCCTCACCGAGGCTAGAGGGATCTATGTTTCCATTGTTACAGTCTCCCGCTAGAATAGATGTGCTGTGTCATGGCATCAGCATCACTCAAATCATGAGATTTAAAAATTTTTATTTATTTTTTTAATAAACATCCTCCACATCCATGTCAGTGGGTCTATCTGCCTCTCCATCTGTATGGTTTGGAGCGATATCATGTTTGTGCCCCGCTCATCTCTGCAGAGTGATGTGAAATGGCAAGTCGTCAGGCTGACAATCCGCTGTGGGGGAAGAGTGTCTGTCATTACACAGGATCCCAGTTGTTTAGCGTGTGTGTGTTGTTGTGTTGCAGGCCAGGGAACGCATGTTTGTGTGAGTCACTGTGCATTCATGTGTATGTAAGGACAATCGCATTTAGTTATACCCAGCAAAGCTCAAGTGCATGCTATAATCACTGGCACAGCATGACAAAGCAAAGTTTACTAAAACAGCTGGTGTACACAAGCACAACGATTTCCCTCTGGGATTAATAAAGTTTTTTTTTTTTTATCTTGAATTTTTAATATCTTCATATTTATGATTGCAACTTGCTTGTTCTTCTGCAGTAGGATTCAGGCAAGTTAAATTAGCCTGTCAAAGGTGTTAAGAAGTCTTGCCTTGTGGAATTATATTTAATGAATGAATGAATACACAGGCCTCATCAATATTCTGTGGGGGACATTAATCAATAACAGCTACGTTTTAGAAAGAAAACAATTTATGTGGTAAATTAAATATAAAAAGTTGCTCCTGTCCTTTTTGTACAAGCTTTACGACAACTAAAACAGCTCCAGTCCATCACATTGCCTCTACCATGTTTGACACAACACAAATGTTCTTACAGTAGATTTGTCCATCACACTATTTTTCCCCCAATCTTCCTCTGTCGAGTGTTTGTGTTCATTTCCATGTCTTAATCTTTTTCTTCGTATACCAGGGCCTCCCAGCTTTCTTTCTTTCTTTCAGCTCTCTTTAGGCTGGAATATAGAATATTACATATCTGGTTCTGCTGCTATGACTTTGATTTTTTTACTTTTTACTCGATGCAGTCCATCATGATTTTGACATTGTCCTCCCAGTGCAATGCTATATTGGTGGAGTATGCTTCAGATCTTTTATGTGACCCTAAGAGACTCTAAATGTCATGGTGCACGGTGCCGTAAAAGTTGATGCTTCACTTTTATAACAGTAGTTTAACTGTCTGGGTATATTAAAATATATGCAACCTATATGAAATATATTAAAGTACAACAGAAGCATTTTTTCTTATTATAGCCATCACACAAAACACAGTATATCATGTAAATGGTCACTCTTTGACAAATGTTGTGAGACCTTACTTGATGAAAACATATATATTGTGAGACTGATATTAAGCACGTTAAACCCTAAACCCTTAAGCACAAATTAAGGCCCAGCCTCAAATCACATAGTGACAGCTTTATTTAGACTCTGCAATAGGAGGAGCATCCACAATTCAGGCAGGTGTTTTCATTCTGTCAGGGACTTAACGTTCTTTTTCCAGACCCCCTATCGGCAGCCAGAAATTCTCTGTCAAAGAAGACAAACAGACCAGATCAGAACGAGAAAAAGGAGACTATAGATATTGATAATCGATAGAAACAGCATATGAGCTATACTGCAGCAAGTTAAGGGACAACAGCTTATCTTGTTTACTAGATTCAAGGCCACAGTGGCAAATAAGGATGAAATGAAATATAGGATGACACTGGCAAAAAACAAAAATTCAGTACCCCCTACTTTACTCAATCAAAGAGCTTTAAGGTTATCACTGTGACGGCTATGTTGCACATCGCTGTCTGGAGGCGATGACACTCTTAGATGACAGAGAGGAGAAAGAGAAGAGCGAGGGGCATGAGTAACAGAGATTGGCAGATGTAAATCTACCAACAGATACATGATACATGGACTGTTGGGGACAGATCTGCAATTTGTTTGATGATCTTCCCAACACAAAAAAAGTTACACTCTCATTGATTTCCCTCATTCAGATCCTAAAAGTCTAGCCCATGTAGACATATTATTATTTAGTATTTTTTGTGGATCAGGTTGTGCATGAAATTTTCAGCCAGATGCATTTACGAAGCCAGTCTCAGCGCCAAGATTCAAACCCAAGTACTTTTGAAGAGCTCTTTATTGAGCTACCATGACACCCTTTATTTTCATTTTTGTCCTGGGACATATAAAAATAACCTGCAGTCTTCAGATCTCGTAGCAGACTAGAAGCGGACTGAGTGCTGCGCGGATGACAACAAACACCTGCATTGATTTCACCACCAAATTAATGATGAAAGAAAGAATTGGTGTGAAAACAGCATTTCACCTCCTGCAGCCTCTAATCTACTCTCAGTCATGTCTGTCTAACTACAACTCCATCTCTCTTCCTTTCTTTCTGTCTCCTCTCTCTCTCTCTCTCTGTATCACTCCTTAGCTTGTTCTCTGTCTGGAGAACTAATTCTGCAGCTTTTCAATCCAGTATCGCAGGAAAGAAGCTGGTTTATGTGCCTGTGCTTGCACATGTGTGAATATTTACAGCAATCAAATTCAACTGTGACTTTTGTGATATATTTCCCCCTTTCTGATCGCTGGCTAATATTACAGGGAGAAATGAAAAGCTCCCTACTAACATTTTTAGATCTGTTTCTAACCAAATGGTTGGAAAAATCTCTATAGGATGGTGATTGTTGATGATGAGAGAGAGGCTACTGTTGAGTGTGCTTTAAAGAATTGTGCCAAATACAAGCACAGTAATTGTGAATGGTAAAGTAATGGAACTGGAATTACTGACAGCAGATGAAGTCAGGTAGACAGCTCTACATGTGCAACAGACAGTTGCTGGGTTTATTGGGTTTAAATAAAGTGTTGAATAATGAATAAATCAAATTCAACCCCTCAAATAAAACCCCAATTCCCACCGCTACCTTCACAAGGACAAGTTTAAAAGCAAGGACATTTGTGGATTTAGTGAAAACTGTATTTGGTTTCGTCAGTTTTTTCCAAGATTATTTGAGAATTAAGAGTTGATTTCAGTGTTAAGATAAAATTAGCTAATATGCTGATGCACCCAATTAAGTAAGAGTTAATCATGAGCTGAGTGTTGCAGTAGATCCTCTTAGAATGTATGCATTGAAGGTTTTTCCCACTTTCCTTAAATAGAGAAAGAGACTGATGTGAGTTTCTCTGCATGCAGTTGTCAGGGCAGTTCAATGACTCTGGGTCTCTGGAGCCAACAGCACATCTCCACATTATGATAAGTGAAGCACTTGAAAAAAAGAATGTATATATTATTATGAATCCACAATGTAATGTAAATAAACTATATAATTAGCTTTTTACCAGCTGTTGGCCAAAGATTTTTAAAGATGCAATAAATGTGGTCATAGTTTCCAGTAGTACTTAATAGATAATGATGTGCCAACAGTAAATACAGTGTGGGAAATTAAGGATGTGCTCAGTATGACATTAATAGTATATGCTAGCATAACTTTAAATGATTGAGGCAGTGCAAAGTGCAAGCACACAGAAGTACACACAGCACATACACACTGAAACTCATACGCTGAGTCCTTCTTCCAGAGTCCCTTAGGAAATGGCCATCACTGTCAATTAGGATCACTCTACACAGTGGCCAATGTACTTTGCTACAGAAAACCATTACATCCTCTGCCTCTCTTGCTCTCCCTTTCTCTGTCACTCTCCCTCTCTCTTTCTCACTCACACACACACACACACACACACACACACACACACACACACACACACACACAACAACAACAACAACAACAACAAAAAGACACACACACACACACACACACACACACACACACACACACACACACACACACACACATTATGAATAGCGAAACCTCATGGGATACTGAGCCACTGACAGCCCATTACAATTCCACTGAGACTGAAGATGGTTTACAGGCACTTAAAGCTCTGGGGACGCAGACAGACACGCACTCATACACAAAAACATTTTAAACAAAGATGTAACAATGTGTATAGACACACACACACACACACACACTTGGTTTACCATCCAATCTACACAGGGATATGTGCAGCATATCTTTGTTTAGCACAGTGCAGTTCAAGACACCAGAGGCAATTTAATATATTTTCAATTCAGTTGTGACAATAGTGCAGCTCTGTCAGCTCTAGACACTGAGAATAAAGACCCAGTTAGATACATTAACCATACATTAAAGCTGCACTCAGGCAAGATTTCATGTAATCATACACCCATCGCATTGTATAGGCCTACATCACAACACTGCAAATTGAGATGCTGCACAGGCAGTTTATTTGCACAAACAGATATCAGATGTCTGATAGCTCCATCACGCCCAAGCTGCATGCAGATAAAGACTCCCGTGCACACACGGCTGACAGAACTGTCACTTTCTTAAAACACGCCACGTAATAAACAGTGCAACATTTAGATACTGTACATTTTTAGTGGCGGGACTGTGTGACAGCGTGAACGTGACACGACAACTTTTCGTACCGGATGCATTAGAAAACATTCACTGCTCAAACACATTTCACTGAAATTGTGGATCCTGTTTTAAATAACACGCTGTTACTTCTGGTTGGTATGTACTTTGTTACTGTTAATTTTACATTACATAACACTATGAAAAATGTGGTTAAAGGTTTACTAGTAATCAGTTTCAAATATGTGTTTTTAGTGATGCAACCTTGAAAGATTCTTCTGAACATAAGTGTGCTTAGAGTCTGAAAAGCTGCATATTTTAAGCCATTGCTATGAAAAAGTACATGTTTTTGGAAACCAACAAGAGGAACGTGTGAAAAACTCCTTTACCATCAAAATGTTTTAAAAGGTGCAGCTTCTGTCTGTCTATTCCACTATTCTGCCACCTTTGTCTAGTCCTACCTGGCACTATGGGTTAATAATTTCATCTGAAGCGTGTTTTCTTCTCTTTCTACCTCACTTTCACTCATTTCCCTGTCTAAAGAGCCATGTTAGAAAAATAAATCCAATGTTAACCAGTAGTAACGCACTACAGTACACATGCACTACTACTGTGCTAATGCTTGACACTATCCCTAACACACTGATTGCACTGACAGCATGGGCTGTATTTAACATAGCTGTTGCAAATTACAGTTGCTTCCAAAGAGTTTATTATAAATGGCAGAGTGCAAAATGTCAGACAAGCAGTCAAATGAGAAGAAAATCTCGATAAGAAGGCGCACTGTCAGGCTAATGGACAGAACAAGATTTTCTGCCATTTCTACTTGGGAACAAAAACTGCCTCGCCAGCACACACACACACACACACACACACACACACACACACACACACACACACACATACACACAGTAGATAAACATAGCCACAAACCACATCATTGTTCTTGCCTTCTCCACACTCCATGAGGCTTTCTTTCCCTTGACACTTCTCCTTCTCTTTTTCTATCTCTCTGTCTCTTGTCACCTCCCTTTTTCATCTGTCTATCGCCCACCCACTGCACTCACTCACTCACACACACACACACACACCTCCCTATCTGCACTTCTCCCTCTGAGAGAAGGGCAAGGAGTAAACACACACACAGACACACACAACAACAACAACAAAAAAAAAAAACACCACACATCTATGTATATGTGTCCCCACCAGTAAGTAAACATGCAGAGCACACTGTGAAATCATGACAGCAAAGCAAGCAACGAGAAACAGAGACAGAGAAATTGAGTCTTTGCAGGAAACTAAAAATGTTTGAGTGCATCTACAGGATGCTTCACGTCCCCTGCTGCTGCACTGTAACTCACACACCCACAGGTGTATGGGGGCTCCATACACTGAGCCTGGTGTCCCAATTTCTTTCTTTCTCACTTAAGGTTGAGATGAGTTGTTGCCTCCCATACAGCAGTATTAATATTAATCCTATTTTGAAGTTCATAATATAAATAAATCTTAATTAGACACTTAATCTGACTAATTTAGACTGAAGTCTCAAACTAGCTTCAACTATCATTTAGGAGAGTAACTGTGGATTTTGCCCCTCACTTTTAATTGGACACAGTGTAGGAAGGTACTTCTTCCTTATGAACAGGAGGATTATAGCTTGAAAAAAACTCTTCCAGTGTTCTTATAGCTGTAGTTTCTAAACAAACAAACTGCAAAATCACTTAAGGTCAAGGAAAGATCACCGAAGACGACTAAGAAACCAGCATCAGTTATTGTCCAGAGACAGCGTGAACACAGCGGTCTCCCGCCTGACCTCTTCTCTAAGAGGTTTCGCTGCGCCCTTCCATCCTTCCTGCTCCTGACGCCCAGCACTCATTATTTGCTCGGCCCCAGATGGTCCTGGTCAGGAAGGCATATGTAGTTTTTAGGTATATCTACATTAGAGAGTTCAGTTTTCAGACTTGTGAGAGGTCATTTAAAGCTGTTAAAGGATCTCTGTGTGAGGAAGTGGAGTAGCTCAGCAATGTTGTGTGGCTTCTTGCACTGGGTAATTCCATATGCATCTCTGAATGTTCACTGATGCAGATTTCACCATGTGATTTTCTGCCAGCTTCCTCAATTTCGTGGGTGTCATGCTGTCTGCTGCCAGTTGTTTAAGACGAAACACACACATGGGCGTCTCCTCTGTCCACGCCACCCCCACCAAGGAGCTTTCACCACTGAGACAGGCTTCATAATATATTTTTTAAGGCTGGTTTAATTAGGCCTACCATCTGTCTGTCTGTGGTCTGTGTCATAAATGTATCTGATGTTGCAATGCCCACTATGTACACCACTGCATCTCTGTGTGAGGGTTTGTTTGTACAGTACTGTCCCACTGCAGTCGGCACGCCAACATTAAAAGGTTATTTTCGCACTATGGTTCCACACTATGCACAATGTGTCCCTCCTGGTCCTCTAACTGATGTTGTTTTCATTTACATTTATTAATGGCCCTTTTCTGTGTGTGGCTGTTTTGAGTGTGTGATCAATAGGAAAAGTATTCATGAAGGGAGGCATAAAAGAGATGAATTTTACCCAACATGTCATGCCTTTAGTCCCCACTAGTGGACCACGCCCCACAACTTGAGAACAGTGAGCTTAACACAACTTTTTTTCAGAATCACGACGCTCCTTCACTTTTCAATCAGGTTATATTACCACAACAACTTATGCTGTATAGCTACGCTGTTGTGGAGTAGGTTGACTTCAGAGGATTAGTTCAAAAGCTGTCAACAGCCCAAATATAAAGCAATCAGATCTCTGAATAAAATAAACAAACGCATCGTTTGTTTTATGACAGATCTAACTAAGAAAAGCACAGTTTATCATTAAATAACTACATCATAATAACTAGGAGGATATTTTAAAGGCCAGCAACAGTCAACACCAACAAACTAAACATGGACAACAAGCTGACAGCCAACCAAATATCTAAAACATCAACAACAACAAAAACAACAAGCAAATCAGTTTGATGTGATAATATACAAAGTACTTATTCATGTTTCTAGCAATGTTGTTTTAATTATCAACTCATGTCTCTTTTATAGGAACACAAACTCATCCAGGGCGGCAAATGTTAGTCCAAAGTGAGCAAGGTTAACTGTGACATGCTTTGTGGCACAGGTCCTGATATAGAACAGAATCCCCTTCCTGCCTCCCTGTTAATCAATTAACCAATGAGTAAGGAGTGATGCTTTTTGGTTTGCTTACATTGTCTTGTGTGTGGAAGGACAGAAACTGGTCCACTGATGTAGACCAGGGGCCCATGAGTTCAACTTAGCCTGACTCTCTTGGATTTCATTTAACTTACCAGTGGACACGCTGGATAACCTCTCAGCACATTCAGAGTTGTTCATTGGCAGAAACATGGAGTATTTGATTTAATGTGAGATTAAACTGGGATACTTGTGGGAAAATGTGGTTATAGTGACATTGTGTTGGATAAACTGTAAGCAATACGATCAGTTATGATATTATGGTATTTTTTCACATTAAACAATAAAAAACACAGGATTATTGTTTTGTAAGTTTTGTAAAGTTTTTTGAGAATATTCAGTGCTCTCTTTTTACTGAAACTATTCAGGAAATATGACATGTAAAACTAAAAAAACAGCGTCATACCGTTTCTGAGAATAGAAATGAATAGTTACTCTTGTAGTCAATCTCACAGGTATGATCATTTATTGTCATGCGAAATATTTAACAGGGTTTGCATTATTTTTCTAACAGAGAATAATAAAATATTATCGTCACAGAGTCTCTTTATTCTGAGCTGTGCTGATGGAAAATGTATCAAAGCATTAAATCCTAATCCTGAAAGTCTTTGTGCAATTAAAGAGAGAGAGACTTGAAATTGATGGTTGGATGAAATTGTTATTTCTGTGGAAAAGTTTCTTAGAGTTCATTAAAAGAAAAGCAGCTGCATTTGCTGAACCTTTAGTACAATGAATCTATGTTGGTGTGACAATATAAAAGTATGCATGAGATCATGTTTCAGATGCTCCACAGTATGCATGGCATCACCCCCCACCCTCCACCCCTTCACCATCCTCTAGCGACTGTTGACACCCCCCAGCCAGCCTCCCAATTTCCCACCATCGACCCAGATACACGTGAGTGAAGACTATTCTTTAGAACAGCAGCCTGTGTAATTTCACCATTAGTCTCAATCAGAGACAAGAAGCTTTTGGGCCTCAGGACAGCGTGTGTATGTGTGGGCGCCGCTGGATGTACCAGTGTCTAAGACTACCAGAGAAATAAGACACCCCCATCACCACCTCGGGGCCATGGAGCTGAAGGAGAAAAAAAAAAAAAAAGAAGAAGATGAAAGAAAATGAAGGAATAAATAGACATAGAAAAGCAAAGGAAGGACGGAAAGGAAAGGAAGGGTGGAGGAGAAAAAAGAAAGAAGAGCCCAGGGATAAAAAAGAGAGAGTTAAGAACAAACATGGAAGAACCATACATAACAAAGAAAAAAAAAAAAGCCTTGTGGATGGATGTCTATAAGAGGAATGGGGGCAAAATGTGAAATGGAGCACCTCAAAACCATTATATTTACACCATACATAACAAAGAAAAAAAAAAAAGCCTTGTGGATGGATGTCTATAAGAGGAATGGGGGCAAAATGTGAAATGGAGCACCTCAAAACCATTATATTTACACATTTGAGGCAGGATACACTCTTGTGCACACACACACACACACATCACTGAGAATAGCTGCTAGGCATTTGGCATCTTAGTGTTGCAGGATTGTGTATCTCCCATTTCTCTAACCGTTGCACCATGCAGCCTTAATCTGTTATAGGCCCCTGCTTATACACTCTCTTCGCACAAGCATAAACACACGCAACATTTCCCTCTGGCTAAGTAGTATGTAGGTGCCATGGGAAATTCAGATGGATTGCGTGCTAACACGCACGTACCGAAGCACGCATGCATGCTAACAAACAATGAGGTAGGCAGTGAACGGGGGATGGACAGAGCTTATGCGACCTTTTGGGGGTTTAGGCGCTTCTTGGTTGTATTGCAGCTTCCAGGAGCCCGGGGATTAAATTTAATAAAGGGATTTGCGAGCTTGGAATGGGAGCAGGGATGAAGAAAGGAGGTAAAATGTGAAGAAGCAGGAGGTGGTACGACAAATGGCACAGGAGGAAGGAGGAGAAGTGAAAATGGCGATGATGAGCGCAGTGGCAATAATGACGAATGGCGATGCCATCGCTGGTGCTGATAGTGATCACAGCAGTGACTAGGATAATGAGGAAGATTATTGGAATAACAATGCACCATGATGACGATGCTGACGGTGACTTTTGCCGGTGGTCGTGATGAGTGTAGTTGTTGCATTAATGAACTGCTATGATGACGGTGATACTGATGAGAGGGATGTAATGAAGATGAAGATGAATAGGTTTAGAGATCAGTTGGAAACACACAGGGTAGAAGTTCCACATACACACACTTCAAAAGACACTTGTATAATCAAGAACACACACACACACATTACCTCGTTCTCATTAATAGACAGTAGGATGACTACATGGCATTTAACATACGATCACAATGGGGAAATTTCCTCCCGTCTAAATCCCTGGAAAGTGGACTTAATGGTAGACCTCATTTTTAGGACACTCAGGGGGTGGCGGGGGTTCAGACAGCATGTCATTTCATCTTCTCAAGCAATCATTGTTCTTACTGCTCTGCAACAGGGACTTCCCATCAGCCCGTGGGCTCGTGGACAGAAACAAATTGAATTCTAATCCCCAAAATTACTGACACACTCTCACACACACACAGACACACACACACACACAGCCCCCTTTCAAAAACAGAAATGAAAAAAAAAAAAATGTATGAAGATAAAAAAAATCAAGGCTTGTGAGTAATCCTGTATCGGCAGTGATGTATTTGTGTGTGAGACACTGAAAGGACATCTGTTTCATCAACATGCTGTGAGTATCATGGCATATCACTGTAACAAGGCAGAGTTTTAAAAAGGTCTTTGTTTTACTTGAATAACTGTGAAAAGCTGAGACTTGATTCAGAGGTGAAGTGAACAAACTTGAACCAACTTGAGTGGAGGTACCATACTCCACTACAGGCAGCCCTATTGTACCACTGTTTTTTACTCAAGCTTCAGCCCTATGTATTTCTCATGTACAAAAGTACACAGAATTTAAATAAATGTACTTCCTACCACTCACACACCTCAAGATGAAATGTAACCCCAGCTTTGTCACTCATGTGATCACTATGTGTGATCACGAGTTACCAACAACAGCTCTCTACTATTCTCTGACATCTCCTAGGCACATCCATGTGACTGTGTCTGGTAGTCAGGTATCACCAGCTGCTCTCTCCCCTGCCTTCTACACCCACAGCGCAGCACGTGCACAGCTGTCTCTCTACTCCACTCTCCGTATCACTTTTCTTAAATACTTCGGATGGAACGGATCAGACAGAAACCATAGTGTGTAGAAGTAGTGCCATTTGAACTAGTAAACAGCAATCACTCACAACATGTCAATTTTGAACATGATCAAAATAGTTTTTAGTGTCATGCAGTAAAATTATTGGGTACTTTTTTTTATACTGATATGTGAAAAAACAAAAATACAGGAAAGTTCTGAGTTAAGTAAAAATGGAGAAGGAAAGGAACAGCTCCTAATGTGAAGCACAGGACATGGCCGTGTTGTGGCATGGCCATGCATGGCTACTAATGGAACTAGGTCACTGGTGTTTACTGATGATCTAACTGCTGATAAAAGTAGCAGGATGAGTTCTGAAGTCCGCCAAATGCTGCAAAATTGATAGCACACCACGCCACACTGCAGATGACCTTAAGCGTTCAGTAAAAGTTACCAAAGAGTTTCTCAAGGCAAAGAAATAGGATTTTCTTCACTGGTCAAGTCAGTTGCTTTAACCAATAAATCCTGCTTTTCACTTACTGAAGACAAGACGGAAGGCAAAAATACCCACAGACAAGCAGCAGCTGAAGGCCTGGCAGAGCATCTTGAGGGAGGAAACTCAGCATTCCTGAGCAGTGATTGACTGCAAATGATTATTGCTGAGTATCAAAAAATTAAATAAAACAAAAAACAAAACAAAACAAAAAAAAGTTCGATTACTTATGAGTTTGGCTGTATAAAGAAAGACAAAACATGAAATTAATATTATGACGTTCATGTTTTAAGAGTAAACATCTAACAGGCTTTTAATTTCTGCACATCCACACAAGAGTTTTTAATAAAAACCTTTAAGACCTCCGTTCAGGTTGACATTGTAGGGAGAGAGTTAAGTGGTGTCACTAAAATACATGATCTAAGTATGATGAAGGAGTCGTCAATTAAACCTTTTCTACCACCCACAGTCGGACAGACAGTCCTGAGAAGAGGTCTAATGATACATAATATGTGAAAGCATTTGCACGAGTGGACCTTGGCTGAAGTTTTCTTTCTTACTTCCTTTTTTTAGATCATTGTTAAATGTTGTTTTGTTTTTTTTAAATGCACATTACTCTTCACTGACATAAGTTTAATCATCTCTGTCCTCAAATTCTGTTACGTGAGGTTTCAGTGTTCATTAAGGGCATGATTAAAAAAAATGTAAGCTGTGGTTCTTCTTGTTTAATCAGGTTTTAATAAACTGATTTACATACAGTAAACATCAGAACTGCCACTTGGTAATTACCATGTGGTAAACATGATAATTTTCTCAAGGGGCTTAATCAGATTTATTAAACTCCCTCGGTAATTATGAAGCAGTTATTCTTGCTTTAGTTTCTGATGTTGCATGGGCACTCAGTTGGTCTCTCCATCCAACACCAGTACAAGACACATATGTTGACAACTACTGCCATGATTAAATGTAGTCAAATATATCTAAATGCAATTCTAAAAATATATAGAAAAAAAAACGACATTAGAATAGATGCAGAACAAAGTTTAACACCATAAAGGCATTTATTAGCTGAAGTCTCAACAGGTGCATTTACCCTGTTAGCATTCATTAGTCTAATGGTTTCTGGAATGAAACCTTCATTCTGTTTGTTTTTTAGATGCAGATAATCTGAAGAATATTCAAGATTAATAAGAACGTATGACACATTGATGACTCTAGGATCTCTGTGTTTTGTCCATTAATTTAAGAACTCATCTTAGCAACATCCTGCAAGTGATGTCTTCTTTAGACAAAAGGAAATAAAGAAAATAAACCAGAAAAGAAAAAGAAACAAAAAAAAGGTTAAACAGAAGACGAACCTGATGTGGATATGCACACTGCCAGAAGGAATCTGAAACTTTTTGTTCACCCTCCTCACCTTTTGTCTTTTCCTCTTGTGCTATCACAGGGTGAAAATTTCCACTTGTATAAAAAGAAGCATCTAAATGTAATATACAAATACAAACTAATGATTGACCTTGTGGCGAGTCATGCCACTGTGTACTGTACACCTTTTACATCTGATTTATCTGTTTGTTTGTGTGTTTGTGTGTGTGTGTGTGTGTGTGTGTGTGTGTGTGTGTGTGTGTGTGGTGGGGTGTTTGCCAATGACCGATGTAATTGTATTTGTGGCATCGAAGAAGACGGGCCATCTGGTTGCTTGTTACAAAGTTGGAATGAGCTGGAAGGAACAGTAGATGAAACTGTCTTTCACAGTGTGTGTGTGTGTGTGTGTGTGTGTGTGTGTGTGTGTGTGTGTGTGTGTGTGTGTGTGTGTGTGTGTGTGTGTGAACAGGAGGGCTCTGGTGTAAATTGCCTATGACCAGTAAAAATCATCCCAAAAGTTCAACACCTTCCCCAACTCCCCCATCTTCATTCTCAGTTTTAATCATGGACCTTATCCACTGACTGTTCCTAAAAAGACATTTCTTCTTCTCCTAATTGAGCAGTTTTCACAAAGATTCTAATGTTTAAGTTAGATCAATGCAAACTCTATCAAACTAACGTGAGTGCTGACTTTTATGGTTTTTAAATTAGTAATAGTAATATAAGTCATTTTTTAAAGTATTATTTTAATTCTTTTAAAGAAGACTATAATTATTAAACACTTCAGGTTATCTTTCAGCTACCATCACAACAAGAGAATGCAAACACTGACCATTCACAACAGACTCACTATCCAAGCTTAGGTGCAATACATTTCTATATTTATTTATATAGTCAATAAAGGTGCCAAGCATTATTTTCATGGAATAGACATTGCCCTACCAAAGCAAAGTTGCCCCACATCGACATCGATGGCCTTTATTAACCAGTTATCTATCAAACATAATTGACGTTTGGCCTAAGGCGGGGGTCAGCAACCTTAAACACCCAAAGAGCCATTTGGACCCGGTTTCCACTGAAAAAAAAACCCACTGGGAGCCGCAAATACTTTTTGACATCTAAAATGAAGATGATAATTTTTTTTTTTTTTATCTTTGCACTTTGTATAAACAACTAAATTGAGTTTCTTATGACATTCATGAAGTGCTACAGAGAAAATTACATTTCATTTATGTAATGAACACATTTTGAACTCGAACTTGAAAAAAATTATGACACAAAAAAATAAATAACACGCCAAGTTGAAAGTCTCTTTCAAATGAATTAAAAAGATGAACTTAATGTATCCACGTAGCAAACAGAAGATGCTGTGAGCCGTCATCCTTATATCTCCTTTGGGCGGAGCGTGTAGCTGAGCTTTTAGCAAATCGGAGCTGTACGAAGTAACTTTCATCTTTACGCAGGACTGTAAGCTGTCGTCTGTGTTTGTTTTTAACGTAGTTCATGATGGAGAATAGCTGCTCACATACGTTTGTGGATCCGAAGATCGACAGGACTCCAAATGCATATTATGTATGTTTCAAACACGAGTTTGTGCGGTCTTGGAAGGTTCTCAGTATCACTCTATTTGTAATTCCATATTCAATTAAATACTGCGGAGCCGCAGTATAAGGATGAAAGAGCCGCATGCGGCTCCGGAGCCGCAGGTTGCCGGGCCCCTGGCCTAAGGGATAAGTTAGATAAAACACAACAAAGCCTGGCCATTGCAATGCTTGTTCATTCTACAGATCACTTGAATATAAGTTGTCTCAACAAGCAGTACACTACGCTACAATCTGAGGAGGTTCCAGACGAGACGACAGGTCATTTCTAATAACTTCATTAACAGCATAACTCTTTCTCAAAATGGAGAAACCTGGCAGATTAGTGAACCTTCAAATGAATGACCAACTTCTAAAATCCTCCTAAGAGCACAGCAGAATCATCCAGAAAGTTACACAAGAGCCAAACAAATCATCCGAGGACCTCGAGGCCTCTCTGAGCTCTGTCAGAATCAGTGTTCATTATTCAGTCCTCTTCAGAGTATTCTCTAGAGATGGGAGAATGGCACTGTAAAAACCACTGCAAACATAGTAGAATACTGTATGAAGGGCTCATCTCAATTGCAACAAAACAGACCTTGATGACTCAAACAACATGGAGAATTTTTTAAGGGCTGTCGTCTTCCTCAAAAGTTAAACAGCTTGAAAGACAGAAGTCCCATTACATCAGAAACCAAATACTGCAGTCCACAATAAGAACATCATACTTTTGGCGGTGGTGTAGATGGTGTGCAGATGCTTTGCTGCTTCACGGCCTGAGCGTCAAACTGAGGGAAACATGAAAGTCCGGTCATCAACACAAAGCCACAGTTAAAGTTTTCGAATAACCAAACCAAAATCCTGACTCACACTTGACAGAAATGGTGCATGAGGATTTCAAATGGCTAGTTAATGCTTGAAACTCTTCCAATGTGGCTAAGTTAAGCAGTTCTGCAAAAAAGAAACAAGGCCAACATTCCACTGACTGACTTTAGTGTATGTACTGTACAATCATTACATAAATCAAGAGAAGGGCAAATACTTTCTCATGCATGAAAGGCCTCTGATTGGTGTTTTGTTATTTTTCTCTCTTAAGAAATTAGCTCTCTTGTAATGAGCACCTGTCTTGACTGGCCATGACCACAGCGGCGCTGACAACAATTGTACAATTTGTCTTTTCATTTGTCCGTCTCTAATTGTGCCGCCATTGTTTGTGGATTGATCACAGCTGATTAGCTCAATGAAAACATGTTCATTCTCATGGTAAATTGGGAAATGCATTGTGTTCTGAGAGAAAGTACATGCTCAACACTTATTTGTCTGTATTGTTCCTGTTATCCCATTAATTCCGAATGAGTGTAGCGTGCGAGAGGGAGAGGAAGGAAAAGAAATTACATTTTAGTTCTTGTGATAGATATTCTTCTTGTGTGTTTGAGCAGGCTGTGTTTGTGCTTTTCTTCAATATATACGACAAAATTGGAAATGAATAACAACGATCCAACCAAAATGCCATGCTCACAAAATATGGCACAAAATGTCCAAATTCACCCCCTCTGACTAAACAAAAAGTTGAACATAGTCTGCGGTTCTGTGTTTTAATGATTTATTTTGTGTATGCTATGAATATTTGCCTACTGACCTTTCCCTGTAGTATTTTTGTAAGTTTTGCATTATTAATTTGAATGGTCATGGGGCTGTGAAAAGTGTAGGACTATAAAGAGACATGGATACACAAAATAAACTAAATTATTACAGCAGACAGAAAAAAAACAGCCACAGATGTTATGGTTTTGTTTATATAAAGTGAATAAACCTCGACTTCTGTACTGCACTTTGTACTACAGTATACCGGAGATGCAGCCTAATTGATTCAACGCACCATTTTACCCATTACTCCATCCTGATTTCTCACTGTTGTTCTCCTCCTACCTCTCAGCTTCATTATTCTCTTTATCCCCTTCAACATTCAGTATGTCCTGTGCTCAGCAAAGCTCCTCTTTTAATCCTACCTCCTTCTGCTCAGTACTTATATCCCTCTGGTTTCCTTCTGTCTCCAAATGGTGTATATTTTCTCATTATGTGCTCTTTGTTATCCTTTTACAGGCCATTTCCCTTCTGATGCTCTGCATTGGAAAGGTAGAAATTTGTGTAACTATTCAATAAAGGAAATTTAGCGAAAGCTTTGTGCCAAGGTATGTGCCGTGGTACAAAAATCCATCAACGCATTCAGTACGAGTACTCATCATCACATTAGATGAGAGGCGAAAGTAGAGTTCCCAATGATTCACAATAGAAGCATATTGTTTGGTATGCTCGATAGCAATTATAAGCATTTTTGTTTCAATTGTAGCAAATAAACAAATAATTCAGTTGCATGCAAAGGATCAGTATTAACAGTCTTGACCCTTCGACTTGAGGTTTGCTGCAGTTTGCTCTGACAAGCATGATTTCAGCCTTTGGGAAAAAGCCTTACTGAATCCTCTCTTGCCTTATGCTTGAGGCTGATCACAACTTGTGGGTTTCTGCTTGGAAGTGGTGTCACTGCAAAAGCTGTTGGCCACGACTGTACCTCTTATTTTTAATATAGCAGTACTAAGTTGGTACTGCACAGTAAGTGGAAAGCCACATTAGAAGTGTTGGGCATAACTGACATCAGTTTTTGATAACACTGCTCTCATCAAAACTATTTGCTGAGATCCTGGATGTGTGATGAGACACGAAATAAAAGAACAGAGTTCACACAGCTCTGTACGGAAGCACCTGATTCTTGAATGCAGACTTGTCATAAGAATGCCTATGCAAATTAGACAACTTTGAAGTTAGAGGTTACATGTGTCCTCTTTTAGAAGAGCCTAATGCTAACTGCTTTCCCGCACCTCCATCTCCTGCCAATCAGGAAAAAGCAAGTTGACCCATAAATTACAGTGATAAGTAACTGTAATGTACTAAAAAAATCATCTCATTGCTGCAATGCATTACTAAGCAAATGTAACCTCATTAGGTTTGTCTGTAAACAGTGATGTTCTTGCTGTAATTTAATCCTTTTTGATGTGAGCAAACTGTAATTTGCACAAAGTCTCCCATTAATCTCGATCTTGAAATATATTTCTTTAAATTTTCAACAGTGTAATGATGTTGTATTTGCAGTACATACATTTGTTGTACATCTCCAGTGATGTGTGATAACTTGTTTAATTAAAATTTAATCAAAAGCTTAAAGAGTCAGCTGGTCTGTCACTTGTTTTTTGCATTTGTCTAATTTATTTCAGTCTCCAATCCAAAAAAAAACTGCAGTAGGCCTATATGTTCCACATCACTGGATATGGACAAATACAGTATTCATCATGCCATCTAGCCACAGTACACTGAGCATTCCAGCTCCGATTAAAATAAGAGAATAATAATTCCTGGAGAACGCAATCTACGTCATCTAGACTTCATCATCTCAATAAAAGGAAAAACAAACCTGATGATTCTGAACACTTGCAAAGCACAGCAAAAACATTTACAGCTGAATGTCCATCCTAAGGTTAGAAAGTATGAGAGCATCATCAAGTACAGTGGAGTCAAAACAAATGACTTTTCTGCATTTCTCACTTTCTCAGAGGTTAATTTTAAATATTCTATTCTATTCTATTCTTTTCGGTGCTAGGCGAATAAAGAATGATTCATTCCGTTCCAGAGGTCCTTTGGAGTGCATTTGCATGATTGTGTGAGTGTTGTTCTCACATCTGTTATCCTGTCAACACAGGACACCGGGGTTATGCCTCTTGTACACACACAAACAGAGACTTGCACGCCATCATACACAGTGATAACAAGTTGCAGATCTGCACTCTGATCATGTCCCCCACCAGGCAGGCGTACAATCAAAGTTTAACGAGACTGATCCATCACACAAACACTGATGCATGCATCCAGATCCAGTTGAATAACTGACCAGCTGACTTTTAGTAGATAAACTGTGCTGATTCACAAGTGTGTGTACAAATGAGTTCATGTATGCATTAACAAAAAATCTGTTTCCAAGTGCGTTAAGAAGTGGCAGTTCACATCAGTATGTCAAGTGAGACCACACTCTTTCTCTAACCTTAACCAAGGTTTGTGAGTATCTAAACAATAAAGGTGCATTATTTCATCGAATAAACATTGTGTATTTATGATATGCTCAGTATCAATGTATTTGAACCTTGCTATTTATGTATTTTAACAACATACCCTCTTTATGTTTAAAGAAAAACCTTGCCTGGTTGCAGTTGCGTTCCCTACAAAAATATTATTAGAAAAGACAGTTTTGTATAGAAACCTAATTTTTAGTAGACAGCGTTGACCAGTTGGTATGATGGCTTGGTTGCAGTACCATGTCAGAAAGCAGACAGTTTACTTTGCTGGTCTACTCAACGCACCTTCAACCTACAATATATACAGTATACCCATTGTTTTGAGGTAGCTGTCACCTTGCTGTCAGCAAAAACTCTGCATGTCTCCAAACCAAGACGCGTCTGCCATGAGGCAGGCCAAAAGCAACCGAATTGTCAAAAGTCAGTACTTCTAGGATTCTTCAATGCAAGGCAAAAAAATTTACTTCAACACAGTATCCATCCATCTATTATTTTACAGCTAGGATGAGCTGGAGCCTAATTTAGCTGTGATTGTGTGAGAGTACACCGAGTCACAGGGCTGATGAAGACACAGACAACCATTCATAGTAACACACATTTAAAAGCAAATGTGCTGTCAAAGACACATTGGACAAAGTCGATCCAGTACTGTTCTCAGAGGTAGAAAAAGTAGTTTGAACAGTAGTTCCTAAAAGTCCACCCCAAGCATTTACTCTGCTACAATCCATGTCGACATGCTTTTGTGCAGCAATGTCTTTACCAGACAACTCAACCATCTTCCTGTTGTCAAACTACAGGCCTTTGTGTCACTGACAAGAATAAGACTCATCCATTCACGGGAAAAGTATTCTTTTTTTTTTCTTGTCATATTAATTAATTAGTTGGTAACATATGACTGACAACCATAATCAGTGACAAACAAAGGAGTGAAAGGAAGATTAAATAATATATGATAAAGGAGTTTAACTTGGGAACTGGACCCTTCATTTGCTGTAGGTTGTAAAGCTTCTGGTTTTGTTACAGTAGGTTGTTGGTAATTTTGCAGTTTTCACCTGTATGAGTTTTTACTTTGTAAAAATAGTTCTAGAAAGGTGCCTGGTGGGTGGTGCCGTTTTGTTGCACCAACCTACCTGAACTCCCTCATAGAGGTCTACAATCTGGACTCTGCCAGGGAACGACGTGTTGTGGTTCCTTCACCTCACCTCAAAAAATCCCGAGTTCACCTCAGTGGTTCTACGACGGTGTAAAGACCTGCCCTCGTTCAGCAGGCTCAGCTGCTTCGCTCTCAGTTTTTACAAACTTGCTGACAACTGAACTCCTTAGAACCTTTCTCTGCACTTAAAAACTTTATTGAAAACAAACAGAAAAACAAAAAAAACTTGCACTTATATGAACTTCCTAGAACACTTTAAAGTTCTTCTCGTTGGCTTAGATATTTGCTTTGTACCTCACTTGGAAGTTGCTTTGGACAAAAGCATAGTGCAGGTAGGTGCAGAGCTGGAGACAAGTGCCGGAACAGTTAACACAATCTTGCCCCAATAAAGTGGGCAAATCATTGGGCTCCATCATGAACCATAACGGGACAATTTTTACAGTCCTTCTGTTGCATGTTTGTATATAATAACTTTTTTTTTTGTATATTTGAAGTGTTTTTGTATCTTATATTTATCGCTCTTTTGTACGCACCAGGTGTATGAGAGGAACTTCAATTTTGATTCTCTGTATGTACTCGGTATGTGGTCGAATTGACAATAAAGCAGACTTTGACTTTGACCTTGACATGGTTCAATAAGCTCAGTCCTGACTCACTTGGATGCTTTACAGTTTACAGATTCCCCCTGCTTTGGCACCAGCATTTCCCTTGTAATGTAACTTACCTTAAAACAGTTTAAGGTAATGTAAGCCACAGTTTATGCAGATGATGCAATGTACTATGTAGTTCACTGATGCAGCCAAACTATAAAATAATGTTGTACTATGCAGCAAGAAAAGTTTTATACATTTATATCTGTATCTGTTGAATGGATCCCAAGTGATGTTTGGGTGGAAGCACAGCCTTACAGCACACTCACCTAACTACATATGTCACTAAAATAACACTTGTGCACACGTAAACATGCATACACACATACTCACAATCACCTGAGAGAAACCAACCAACCAACAGGCATGCTATTTGCATGTAAAGTATAAATTCATCAATGTCATGGTGTTGGCCAGGTAATCACTACAGTCATGGTCTTCTAGTTAGTCAGGCACTAGCTCTGTTTGTAAAGTTAGTAGAGGTTTTTTAATGCATTTCATGGTTGCTGTGTACCATGAAATTAGGTTTCAATCATGAAAATTAAGAAAATAGGTTGTGTACTAACATCATTTATGACTGTAAGACATCCCCCATAGAGCTTTTGCCAATGGGTTTTGAGAAAAGTTAAATGGTTTGTGATTGCAAGTATATTTTTAGAATTATATTCCTTGATTTGTTTTCTACAATATTTGCTTTTGCTCTAAACTAAAAAATAAAACTAAATCTGGCTTATCAAGTATTTTCACAACTTGATGAAGATGTAAGACAATGTCTCTTACAATGTGTACTTAATTTAATGTATTAGAGGTCATTTAGTATTATATAGAAAACAGCACATAAAACAGAATTTGTTAAATTAAATGGTAAGCATTGCCTCAGTGCAAGAGCAGTAACAAAAAGGTCACTATCAGTATCCAGTATATTTCATACATGCAGCATAAACATAAAATGTTTGGCCTGGTAAATTCTACCTATAACGTCACATTGTCCATCTACTGCAGTGGCCAAGCATCTGCAATGCAGTGTGATTGGTGCTGAGACAGATCTGCAGCTCTAACCTTTTCATTGAGCTTTTAAAGAGAATATTCAAGCCTTTAGAGCTACATTTCACATGGCTGGCACTGGAATCTTTTTTCTTCTACGCTTCATTATAAGACATTTACTGCTAATTAAGAACTATACAGCCAATCAGAAATTTATATTTGTTAAAAAAAAAAACAATGTTATTATCTAGCTTGATTAGTGCTTTGAGGCAAATTTCTCACACACATCCTTTGCACTTGCATCCACAGACACAAACACACACAAGATAAGCTGTACATGCCACTATGAAATTGTATATTACTTCTGTAACATCTGAGCAGAAGTGGTTCATGATGAGCTTCACTTAAAAACAGCTATGGCTATGGTAGAATGTCGGTGACAGAATGATTCTGTTAGAAAGCAGTTGCATTAAACATTTAGATTTTATAGTAGTATCACCAAGCATATTGCTCACACTTAAGAGAAAACAGGTTATACATGAAATGTCCTAGTGTCCTGGTTGCCCTGGTTCTTCTTTGTTTCCTTTGTTGTTGATTTATTGACAAGGGCTATATAATGGATGGCCAAACTTCAATTTGTGAACTAAAACTTTTTGATGGACACAGCATGCCATCTGTAACTTCTCCGGTATTAAACTGAAGAACACTTCACTAAGTAACCTGTATTGAGTTAGGTTACCTCCAGCCAAAATTAACTTCCAAAACACTGTTTTAGTGAAAAGACACTGCAGCTCATGGGACAGGCCTATTATTCCAGCCTCATAAAGACCAGCCTTCAACCTAGTGGGAGAAAGAACAAGATAAAAAGAACCAAATCATCTTCTTATGAGGAAAAAAATAAAACAACTTCTCTCGGGGCGGTGAAAGACATTCCCCTGGGCCGCTGATGGTTAAAATAAGGTATTTGTGATATGAGGGAAACCTTGATAGTTTTGAATAGCTTCAGAGGCTCTAACGATCATAAATATAATGATTTAAAGTTTTCCTTGTGACAGACTGAGAGTGGTGATGAAAAGAACCCGCACACCGAACTTCAATTAAATGACCGAAATACCTGTCATGCCTTTGAGATTGCAGAGTGCTAATGGAATGGCTACAAGATGAAGCGCTGTTGTCAACCAGTCAGAAATAAGTTAATACTTAAACATCAATAAAAAAACATTCACACGTATTTTTATAACTACAGTAAAACCATACATTGTTAATGATGCATGGTTATGTTTAGGAAAACTTGTGTAGTAGAGAAAACAATTCACACAATGAATTCACAAACCTCTGGTCACACCCCTCCAGACCTGCAATTTTTTTCCCCCCTTATCATCCTACATTTAAACCCCTCTGTTCTCCTCACCTGTTGCCATACTGTCTTTGCAGCTCCCTTCTACCTCCCGTGAATCATTGCCTGCTGCTTTGTTTGGCCCGTGCCTCGCCCTCCATCTTCCTGGTGACTGCATTGACTGTTTCATGTTGCTTTTCATCAGAGGATTTATGCACTTGCCCACCATGTTTAGTTTGTTGCCTCACTCTCTGTTTTGTATTTTGTCATTGCCTTTTTGAGAGACTGATTATCCCTTCGAGGGACCTCTTTTGCTGAAGACCTGTTTTTTGTGGAGACTGTTTTCTTTTCTTTCTTGTGACTCTTGTATTTTCCAGTTTTAACATAATATGATCTGAGACCAGCTGCCAAAAGCTGACCTGACAACATATCCTCTCATTGACAGTAGTATGACCAGGGTTATGCCATCTCTTGTTTGCAAATAAAGCATGTCCTCCACCTTTTGTCTTTCCGCATGCCAGAGCATCTCTGTTTGTTCGTACCATGTTGACGTTAGGCACAGCTACGTAGGAGTCTTCAATGTTATAATTCAAACAGGTCTCAGTAAAACAAAAGTAAAAATCAGGTTCCAATCAAAATTCTTTCTGGGTCCTAACCAGTGCCTCCAGCTTCTCTCTTTTGTTCAGTATAAAGTTGACATTTCCCATTTGATGGATGGTAGGAAAGGTTTGTATGTTCATCTCCTAGTAAGCACCAGCTCCACTTCCACTATATACTCATATCACTTTACCATTTCCTGCAATAAGCACAGAACTGTTGTACAGTAGATGAAGAAGTTGTATACATCACTTGTTCTCTGAGTTGAAGGTCTAGTGGAATTGCAACTACGGTGGACAGCAGCATAAGGGGATTATAAAGCACCCCTGGCAGCTCCCATTGAGGGTTCAAAGAGCGTCCTACTACATGTAGATGCAATTTCCCCTCGGTGTGGTAAAGTTCTTGAGAACACTGGTGGACATCCTTCTGCATTCCATAGAAAGGAACCTGATTTTTACACTGTAACGTATACTGTAAAGAATAGAAGCAATCACCTTATTCCCCCACTATGTTTTTAAGTGTATTACTGCACTACAGGTAGATGGATGTATCATACAAAAAAAATTCAAATTCAAAGTTTCTTATTAAGCCACGGCTCCACAAATGGCACCTATTTTTATTTTAATGGACAGCAACATTAATATCATGAAGAGAAAAGAAAGAGATGGAGTGAAATCGTAAGTTAACTAACATTTTATTAGTTTACAGAGGTTGTAACAAACATTAGCTCCATCATGAACCAAAAACATGTCACCAAATGTTCATAATCCAATGTATCAAACCTTCATTATACTTTACCCAAGGACAGACAGTCCAGTGTGATTCATTACACAAATGACAGCATGTTCACACACACAAAGTCAGTGAGGTAGCAAAGACTGTTTAGAGATGATGATAACGACTTAGCCAATTCATTATGACACTCATAAAGGTTTTTCTTTTTTAATTACAGCGTCATGCTGATGGCTCTATGACATATAAAAAGCCTCTAATTATTCTGCACAATGGAGGGACCATTAGAGAGGCTAAACCAAAAGTGATTTTAACATGGTCTTGTGGTGCCATTCACTGTTTAGCTTGTGGTAACAGATAACAATGATGTGTGGGAGGAAGTTCTTCACTAAATCCATCACTGAAAAACAGCTCATCTACAAAGTTGATGTCTCCAAAAGTAATTGTAGTTTGAATCAAAAGATGCACAAACAGGATATGAGGTGCTGGGAGGGAGATTTACCTTTATGTTATCTTTAACATGAAGGGAAAGTGAAAAGGGGCTATTGATCTTTTCAATCAATGCTCAATAGTCATGCTGATGATATTGTTTTTAATATTAGTATTTATTTTAGGTTAACAATAAGCCCCATACTATGTATCAGTCCATTATAAGCCCATACTCTACCTTGTCTATACAATTGAAAAGTGACTAATTTTATTCAGGCAACCTGCTGTACATTTCCCATTTTAGTGTCCTTTGACTAACTGTCCTTCCAGGGAAAGTGACAGAATGTGACATTTCAGCAAATGTGTTAAAATGACATCTGTTCATGTCAAAGAAGATATGTGATCTTAGTACAGTTTCGCAAATTCCACATTCAGAGGATGACCAGAACAGAATGCTGGGCTTTAAATAAAGATGATAATTCTTGTTAGCTATTCCCTAACCATTGCCATAATGACAATGGTCCCCTATGAAAAGTATTTTTTTGCAAACATGTTTTAACAATTTTCTTTTTTCCTTTTTGTAATTTCTTTGTTTTAGCAAACACACACTTTTCTTCATCAAACACGCGTGTTTTCTTAAATAATGTGGAGCAAGGATACACACTCAGCTACTGTGCATAGAGACACAGATGAGTCATGAAATATCTAAAACTAATAATCTAACACATAAGCAAATATAAAAAAAAAAAAATAAGCAAACACCTGCACTGGTTTGATCTCTTTTTTTTCATAGCAGCGCTGCTCTGAAGTGCAAAACAGAGTTGAAATCATATAAATGTACCTTTGAGCTGAGCTTTTAGCAATTTTGAGCTGTAGTGCTTTTGGCAGTCCATGACAGATAGACAAGGTTAATGGTTATATTGCTGTATAACAGAGGAAAGCAAATCATGACACTGGCAGAACGATCAAAAGATGCCAGCTGCTTCAGCCGTGGACAGCTGTTGATGCAAAAAGTCTGACTTTAGATGCTGTGAAGAAAAAGGCTATTTTCCCTGATTGCACTCTATACTGTAGCATAATGCTGAATAACAAGCTGTCCTCCGTACGCAGCTGAAACTGGTTCCATCTAGAAAGCACCTGAGAATCAATTTGCTCTTGTTGGCACATGCATTGTGAGGAGTAACAAGTGTTCAGATGTCACTTGCTGTCGGAGGGGTTTTTACAACAACATTCAGAATGGTGGGATCCATAAATTCATGTTTGTGAGCCTCTAAAAATACCGCCTGCCTTTGTGGCTCTTGTCTGTCTGGTCGGTTTAGGAAAATGACATGGCAGTGCTGACAACTACACCTTGTAAACAAGTCATTCTGACAACAGAAACACCAAACTCCCACATGCCAAAATGCTCATTAACACATAAAACTAAAAACAAGTAATAACTTAACGTGGCATATCTTTATTAAAGAGCGGTGCTTGATAGACCGCAACACCTGTCATCTTTTTTTTCTCAAATGACAGGTTTAAGTGCAGTTGATTTCAGATTTCATCCATGAGACCAAGTGTCAGGTGTGGCACTACTGAGATATTGCATTCACAAGAATGGGGCATACATGAGGTCACAGTGCCCCCTGACCTTTTACCACCAAAACCTAATCAGTTCATCCATAGGTCTGGATGTTTGTGCCAAACCTGAAGAAATCCCCTCAAGGCATTTAAGATATAGTGATCACACTGACCTTTGACATGTGTCCACCTAATAAAATTAGTCAGTTCATTCACTTACAAAAATACAGAGGCATAAAAATTGACCACCATTAAGAAGATGCGAAAGACGAAGGAGATCACATATTGTGTGGGGAAACAGCATTTAAACTGAACACAACAACACTCACGTTGAGTTTAGATCATTAATTACATCTCAGATCAAACACCATTAGTCAGATAATATTGCAGTAAGACTCTCAAGTAAATGTCTGTAACAAGTAATTTCATAATTTTGTCTCACCTCTGTCTTCATTATCACATTGTATTAAGCTATTTTTTTTCCAGAGATACTGAGAAATAATCTATTTGGAGGAACAGGATATCACACATTCACATACATAATACACACATACCACCTACACGTCAGAGAAGTGTTCTCCACATGAGGGGAATATGTAAATGCAGTGATGTGACTGATGTGTAAAAGGCAAAATGGATTGAACAAAAAAAAAAAAAAAAAGGCCAGAGAAAATGGCACACTTTGAAGAATCAAGCGTCAGTGAGATCCACAGTTGAGTTTGTCTCCTCTGATTGCTCTTCACACAAGAAATCTCACGGTAGTAGGAAAGCAATCAGTGAGAAAAAGCCAAAGCGTCAGGAAGCAGCAAGAGACTTGGAACAATCAGACAATGGATGCAAAATGTTGTGGGACCAACTGAACGCACTTCAAACAACACAAATAGAAAAAAAGCCAATATGCAACTCATGCAATGGCACCAACGGCTCCTAGGCAATATGATGTTTCTTCCACCAAAAAAGTAAAAGAGCCTGATGCTTTGATGTTCAGAGGTGACTGTTCTCCTAATACACTCTTCTACTAGAGGATGATATTATTGGATGAGACAGATAAAAGGGCCTGGAGGGATTTTGACAGGTAGACAAGTGCTGTTTAATAAGGCAATCTACAGGGCAAACTGTTCAATGTTCCCTGACCACATTGACACTTCATCCCACTGCGACAGAAGGCTTTGAACTCATCGCTCACACATCCGCACACTCACACACATACAGAACCATGGATTTATCTCCTCATATGTGACCATTAAGTGGCTGAACTGACTGATCAGGAGCTGTCCTTTTTTCTAAGGGGGGACTCTCTGGACCTCTGGAAATTGTCAGGCATTAACAACAAAGGACATTACAAATGCAGCAATTAAACAATGTAATGCTCAGAAGAGAAGTGACATGAATACATCAATTTGTTTAAGAGACCAGAGATACGTATTAATAACTACAGAGGTTAGATCAATGTCAAAGAAAAATGCTTCTAATAACATCAGGACGGGCAGACACAGATGTCAAATTAAAGTAAAAATGTCATTTTTGTACAGTAACAGTTTCTGCTGTGCAAAATGCAACATAGATGTGACACATGTACTTTTCCATAGATTAATTGAATTCTTTGTTCAGACACGGTAGCTAATTCTAAGCAAAACTACATGCATAACTGCATATCTTCAATGTTTTCAGCTACTCTTAGTTCAAGTTTTACACATGTTGATGGCTGTGCCCAATGTTTTGTGTGCTGTATAAAGAACGGAGGACTCTCCCCTCACATATAGCTGACTACCAAAAAAAATAAAACTTAGCAAATGCTATTGCAGATTCTGAGTGGACTAAATATGACAAATGCTTCACCCCGACCCCCTTGCCAGATGGTGCGAACTGGCAATTGGAAGGGGGAAGGATTGACTGACGCTGAAATGAGATTTAAAGGTTTCAGAATGTATTTCTAATCATTCATTTCACAGGTTATTCTGTGCAGCTTTATTTTTCCATGGATAAAATTGTGTTGATTTGTTTATTTATTTATTTATTTATTTTCAATCTCTGGTTAGTAACAAAGGATGTTTTTAGAAAATCTAGGACCACTGGAACCAAAATAAACTAAATTGACTGACAACTCATAACCTCAAACACCTCGGTCAGTGAGGTGACCAATAACCCAACGGCTCTAACCCTAACCTAGCAGATCTTCAAAAGTCCTCTGTGGAGATTGGAGAAACTGTTGGAAAGATGACCGTCTGAGCAAAACCCAATCAGTCAAGCCCTAATGGTAGAGTGTCTAGATTGAAAACACAGCACACTTTAAGCTTGTCAAACAGCACCTGGATCGAACCTGCTCTAGAGTGCATATGACCTGGGACTGGAGCCATGATTCAATCCCTTTCAGCAAGACAATGACCTGAAGCAAACGACTAAGATGATACTTGAGTGGTGGAACAAGTCTCTGGCTGGGCCCACTCGAGGCCAGTCAGAGCCCAGACTCAAATCCCATTCAACATACTGTATGTGGAGAGAACTGAAGCTGGCAGTTCACAGACACTGCCCCTCTAATCTAACAGAGGATATGTAGTAAGAATGGAATAAGCTGCACAAGTGCAGGTGTGCATGTGAACTGAGGGTCAGGATACATCTGTAGATCAGGGTTCGGTTTTTGTTTGCTGATTCGTTGGGCTGTGTTTAACCTGTGTTGGGCATGTTTATTTACGTGCTCTGCTATGACTGGATGGTTGTTTACCGATGTACCAGCCACCACCAGACAAACCAATAATTTGGTCTTATTTTTAGGTTTGTTTTTTGTTCCAGTAACTTGCATAACCGTGATCAGTCTTTATTATTGTTACTTTCTGCTTTGGTTTCCATATGTTGTTTACAGTTGCATTTAAGTTCTGGTTTCTTCAACTTCTTCCTGTCACGTAGCTGGGGTCCTTTAGTCTCTGTCCCACACAGCATGCTGTGCAGAGTTATTTCTGTATGATGGGTCTCCCGTGATGGCCCGTTATGTGTTTTTATTTCTGTTTGGTCTTGCTTAAAGCACATTTCATGCATCTACTGTAGTTTTCACCCCACCTGATCTCCCCTAGACACAAATCAGTGAAGATGAACACACTGTCAGGCTGAGTGAGTGGAGTACATTTAATGGCTGATGTCTGATTTTACATCAGACATTGGCACAATGGAAATTCATTAGCACATCATTGTGAACTATGTAGTACTGGAAATGTGGTGACATTGTGACTAATGTACTGTGCAGAAGCTATCATTGGATGTTTTTTTTATTATTCAAACTGTAGATGGAGAGGAATGCTCTTTTGGTATTGCATCTCAGTTTGATGAGATCTAGTTTAATTCTGCTTCTAGTTCTTCTAGCTAAGTTCAGCACCGTCACGATAGTTCAGCTCTGAAAATGACAATGATTAACAACTCCACAATCACAATGTGTGAATTTAACTTCTCTGTGAATGCAGTTGCAGAAATATTGTAGTGACTTTCCCTCATATTAATCGCAAGTTCATCTTCTTTTTATAACTTGTGAAATGTATTTATTATTTACTTATTATAAAATATGCCCTTTCGTCACTCAAACTGTCTGTAGACTGAATTAGTATAGTTCTGTAGCAGCTGCTCACACACTACATCAGAACAAGGATTTTTCAAATTGTTACTTTCATAAAAAATGCAGATGTGGTTTGTCTTTAACAAACTAACAAAGTCTGAGTGTGAATGTGATTGTAATATGATGCGTGAGTTGGGCTATTCGTAAATGTATGATCTGGATTTCACCACTTGTGCATACATGCATAAATATGTTTATTCCTCCAGCAGATCATTCACGTGGCTCCGGCTGCTGTGGTGGTGAATTAAAGCACATGCAGCCATTAGCGAGGGTGCTTGACACAGAGAGGTCGCACTGTAATGCATAACTCGACGTGGCATGGGTGCACTATCAGTCACAGTTGGTGGGTCAGAGGGAAAGCAAGTGGGACACGCTTGGGCCTCAAACAGATAAACGACTCCACTGCACCATGGAAGCAGCCATTGTTCTGCTCTGGACCATTGATTTTCTCCCTCGTTGAGTAGCTCGCTGCAGGGAGGGGCGGGCCATTTGCTGTGGGTGGCATGTGAACATAGACGCACATGAGCAAAGGAGCGTGAGAGAGAGAGAGAACATGTATATACGCTGCGGATTTTTACCAGCATGAATGAGTTGTCAAAATAAAATAAACTGACTGACAACTCATTAGTCAATAAGTGGAGGGGGAGGGGCACAAGAAGGGGGTAACAACTGTATGGGAAGAAAGAAGAAAGAGGGGAGAAGGAGCAGAGAAGTGAAGAGACAGCAGAGCAGTGACTACCTCTGAAGGGTCAGTGTCTCCTTTCTTCATTCTTCTCTCCGATTGAACTTGCCAATTAACCACCGAGCCCCACACTCTGCACAAGGGATGGGAAACAACCTAATCAGGGTTAAGGGAACGACAGCTAGAGACAGTCCAGATGGAGAGAAATTAGAAAGGGATGCTGTAACGTAGTAGCCATCATTCATTTCTTAGTACTGCTCTTTATTTCGGTGATTTAGCTCTGTTCATGTGACGTGCTGTCATATCGGAATTGATTTGAATTTGAAGACTAATTCGGACTGAAGGAGGCACAAGAGAAACAAGGGGGAGAACTGAAAAAAAAGGAGAGACAGAGTCAAGCAAGTTCCTCCAAACACTGACAGGAAGATGGACACTAAGATTGATGATTAGAAGATTAGAGGATACAGTCTGACAACGCAAATTGGCACGAGGAAGGAGGAGGGAACTGAGGAAGAGACACGGCAGCGGAATGTAAAACAGGCAGACAAAGAGCTCAGGGTCTGACTGATGCAGACGATTATCTCTGGACTGAAGCCACAGGTAGCTAATATCTGGTAAGCACGCTGACCCCATGAAAATGCAGAAGTTTCAAAGAGCTGTAATTCTGTGATGATCCATAAGCTCTAATGAAACGTTTTGTTCAGCTTTTAACTCCCCGGCTCTCTCATGAAAAGCTAATAAAATCGTTTCAAGTTTGACAGCTCTTTAAATTATTAAAAGCAGCTACTTTGATTTCTTAATCTGTTTAGGGTTTTAATTGTTTTTTTGTTTTTAGTTTTTTGTCTTGTTTAAAGCTCATCTAAGGAGTCAAGACAAAGCATTGTGTTTGCAAGCATCCGGGTCAATGTTCCACGAGCACTCAGGGAGAAATTCAAGCACTCTCTCCACCAAGAGCAGCATTTCTCAGATTATAATGATGCCAAGACACTGACCATGAACATGTGTGGAGAAACCCTTGATCTATGGCTCCCTGTGTCTCCGGGGAGGCGAACAATAAAGAAGGTTGAAGTAAAGTGGCTACTCCAGAAAGTGTTATACAGTAGAATATTGCAGCTGATATTATTTATATCACAGTGTAAAGCTGGGTCACATATCTGTATATCTATTCACACACGGATAGATGGATGGATAGGTGACACAACAAGGCACAGGATTTTGGCAAGAAAAAGGAGACTGGAGTCTGAATCCGGTAAACAACCTTCTTTCGAAGTTATTTTTACGAGTCACATGTTGAATGTCTTGCTTTTCACATGGTGAATATAAGAAGGAGTAATTTTGAAGGCTGAAAAACACCGGTTCTAGTAACCTTACCATGTTTATTCAGTCCCATAAACCTAACCCTGATGTATCTATGCCGAATATGCCAAATATCCCAAATGGGGTTGTTTGCATAGTTGTAGTCAACCCATCTGATAAAAGTAATATGAAGTTTAGGAAACAGTAGCCTTTGAAGCTTATATACAGTATGTTGATTTAGTGCTTAAAACTAACCTAACCTAAACATATTTGTACCTAAACCAACCAACTCAATTACAGATTACTGGCTCAGAGAAAGCTAACCTAACCATAGGGTCGGGTTTATCACATTTTGTTAGGACAATAACAGTTCTATATGATTTGGATAATATATATGTTAATAACAAAACACCTGCAAAATTGTTAACAGTCATAGTGTTATATTATGTGCTAACTAACAAATGCTAATTCAAATAATTATTAAAATAACCTTAGCACACAAATCATGCTGGTGTGTGGTATGTAAAGGTAAAATAAAACTATTCAAGAACTGACTTTGGTAGTAATGCCTAAAAAAATCATACTATACAATATAATATACTATATCATAGACTACACTGTGTACAGTTAATGACATTAATGAAGTTAAGTAACTGATTTGTCTCGTTCATGAACAGTAAGTTGTTGATGAATTGTAGTTTGATAAAAAAAAAAGCAATCTGGTGCATTCTGGGATATGCATTGGACTACAGGACAGTAAAGCAGAAGAAAGTCTCAAATATTCCTCTGCCATGTTTTTTTTTTGTGCGCACACACACAGACACACACAAGGAGGCACTAAGGATTGCTGTGATCTCTCAGTCAGTTAGCGTATATCGATCTAGCTCTACTGGCTCTCGCTCTGCCTCTGATGCATACACACATACACACACACACTTTGACACGCTGATAAGAAGATGGTGATGACAATGACAGAATATTCTCCTCCCTTTGTGGCTTCTGTGGAGAGCAAATGTCTGGCTGAGGTTTGTGTGTGTCTTGCACCCATGACCGCATGTGTGTGTGTGTGTGTGTGTGTGTGTGTGTGTGTGTGTGTGCAGGGTTAGTTACAGTTCAAGTTGTGTGTGCCAAAACATGCAGCTTCATGTGGGATATTATGTTCCAACAGTGAGATAATATCCAAACACAGACAATTAAACACACGCTCCACGCCTCTTTCATCTTTTCTACTTTCCTTTGCCTGTACATGAATGCATTACAGTAATTAAAAACATGCCCCCTCTTCTTTGTCTCTTCCTCTACATTGAACATGACTGTATATCAGTAATTAAGAGTGTGTGTTCTGTTACACACCACTGCTAATCCTGCAGAGCCAACTCAATCCACTATGTTAGCAGATTACTGCTCACGGCATGGGCTCTTGTTATCGTGTGCTCCCACACAAACACGCGTGCGCGCGTTCAGAGACAGACACGCACACACAAGCACACCGCAGGGTGCTGAGACTACATGCACAATGAATTGTTTATGTGCTAAAGTTGGACTGCTTCTTCTATGGCACCTTCAGGCATTTTTTTTTGTGTCTGCAATTAGATTACCCTGACTGTGCAATTTAGGATGGCAAGTGTTGCTTAAATCTTTCTGAGCGCATTCATTGTGTGATTTTGTATGCCTGAGTTTATGTGTTTACACACTCATCTCTGTGGTCCTGGTGGCGTGGCTGTACATGGACCATTGGCCTGCTGCAAGTTAACTAAATACTAAATACAACCAAATGTACCTGTGTATGATCAAATATAGCTACAACAGTTGGTTGGGGCTGTCTACCCAAGAAAATTAACAATAGCACTTGCTTAGGAGTAGGCAGAGGTAAATGGATAATGTTTTGGTGTTTGGTTTTACCTGATCTTCATCTTACTCCAACACTGACCACATATTTTGGATGACTTCATCCCCTTCACATTGTAGCGGCCCTTTGTGAGTCTTTGTGAGTGGCTCAAAGTTACAAGTTCAAACTCGATTGTAAAACTTCACTCTCCTTCATTTTGAGTCTCTGCAGATTACAATGAGTGCCGGGGGAAAATTGCCTCTGACACCACTTCTCAATGTGACTTAAAGGAGAAGAGCTGGCCTTTTTTTGGTCATACTTTCATCCAAACAATGAAAACAAAGGTTTAGGTATGTTCTCTAAATTTAGAGAAAGCCAGGTTTGGATAGCACTTGGTAGGCTACAGTTGAATTCAGGGAACATTTGCTGCCATGTTATTATGTTGACTCATAAACTTCCCACTATCCTCCCTTTGTGCTTCACACTGTTTCCTAAAGGCAGAGATATCGAAAAGAAAATGAAAAACCGTAGTAAAGAAAAAAATTCAAACAACATTGAGCCTCAGTTGTTAAACTTTTTGTACTATTTCCACTGTTCTTGACACGACTGTGGGTTCCTGTTTGAAACTCTTATAACTAGTATGAAAAAGCCCAAAAGGTTGCAAAACCAGCTACAGTTAAGCCAGAGGACCAGAAAGTAAGAACACATTACTCCTTGCACTGGTTGTCAGTCAAAGCACTCCATGGTCTTTCACTACTACTCCTGCTTCCATACAGTACATGCTTCTAATTCATGAACCAGTGTGACCTCTCAGGTCCACTGGCACAATCTTTGGACAGAAACTTTTGGTGGGAAAGCTTTTAGTTTTGAACTCAAACACTAGAAGAGTTATTTTAACAAATAGCATTTCTTCTTTTTTTCACATGCATTGGTCTCTATCTGAAATCACTCCTTGTTCATGCATTCACTATTCCCTATATAACATAATGACTGTAAATGTTGGGCACTATATAACAAAAAGGGAGTGATTTTGGACAGCCTTAGTCTCCAATAAGCTGGTCAGTCAATTTAAAGCAGCCTGAATTTCAAGAAAGTATATGACAAGTTGGATGCAATTGAAGTTTTGCTGATTTTGAATGTAAGATAACAAAAGCGGCCATACTCCAAGAAGCAGTGAGACACTAATTGGGTGGAGTATTCCTTTAAGGCCATGTTTTACAGCAGAATTCTCTAAAGGTCTTGCTAAAGGATTTATTGTGGATCATTGCTCAGTAACCTTTGGTGCATTGCCCTTGTATTCTTTATGACATTACCTGTTGTACTGCCTGGTTTAATACAGGTAATATGTGTTGTCATTGGGTAGTGCATGTAATACACATTAGTGCTGGAGAGGAAAGCACAGTATAAATCTATATTTATCTGCTACTTTGTTTCCCCATGGTTGGCTTCTTTCCCCTGTTCAGTTAAAACAAATGTTCAGGTCATGTTAAACCAATGTATGTTGATTGAAGTTACTTTTGCAAACAGACTCTGGCTTTGGAAATTCACTGCATGAGTTCTCTGATTCTTCATTCTGTGGACTTAAGTGTAGGAGTACATGCATCTTGGGTGGAGGGCCGACCCATAAAAGCCCTGTAGCAGGGCCTTTTGTTGCTTGCAGCCACTGTCTGCCTTTCACTGCAGCGAACCTTTAGAAAACTGAAAAACCATACCAGGTACTTGTGATATTGAGTGTCAGTGTCTGCCATATCTCCTAAATGACAATAGCCCAGTTACAAACTCACAATGAATGTAGGGTCTGAGAGTTTTCTGAGACCATGAAGTCATAGCTCTGAGATGTATACTAGCTAGCTGCAGGTTGCCTTGCAAAGCCTCTGCCTGTCTATTCAGATACACATGAATGCGACTGAACTGACCTTTCCTTTTTGCGTTGCAGTCGAACGTGCACAGCAAAACATAAATGTAAAGTTCAGTAGCTAAAGCATGTAGTATAAGAGAACAACTTGCAGAAACAAAACAGAATATATTGTCTAGATTGTTTAGGGTATTTCAACCTCCACACAGAAGTACATTGATATTGAACCATTCTGCAGATCCCCAGATCTGCAGAACTATCTGTGCATGGTCACAACATAGTTAAGGTTAGGTAAAGGTCATGGTTATTGTTCATGAAAAGGTGAAGCTCATTAATGATCTGTGACAAAATGCAAACTCCATTCTCCTGCATAAAAAAACTGATATGCCACACAAACCCTCCTCCGGCATCCACCCTTGGTTAGTAAGAGAAACACCACTCCGTGCACAGGCACTGAACGTTGCCTTTAGGTAAATACGTAAAAGGTAGGTAATATTTTAAATTGAATGTAATTCTTAGGACACTGCGCTGGGCATTTAGATGGATGGGTGGTTGTCTCATTTACTTCTCTTTTCACTTCTTTCTGCTTACTTTTCATCATGGCAGTGTGACAGTTTTGTAGTGGAGAAAATACCCCAGAGATGATTGTCCTTTTGGTTCTCTCCCAGTGTTTGAAACAGTCTAGTGATTTTAAACGATGAGCCACATAGGATTGGTAGTGGAACAGGCCCAGATTAGCTGCAGATGGAATTGGGAGTGAGTTTGGAAGCTGACATCTGTACAATCAGCTCACACAGTAAAGAAAAAGGTACCACTTTTCACTGGTATCAAATCATTCTGAACCTTTATGTCATGCAAGCATGAGACCTTTAAATAATTAGCAAGAATATATGAATCAAATGCTGACAGCAAAAGCAATGATTCATCATATTACTTGCCAATGTTTAGCTTCTTGCCCTAAGTTTCTGCTTAGTGAAGCAAAAGACAGCTGTCATGTGGTTTTCTATACATAGTTTACCAATAGTTTCAAATTGCACTGAGCAAGTCATGTAGTCCCTGACACCAAAATTACCTTGAACTGTCCTCCCACCCTAGGTGCAATCGAGTCCTCAGCAAGTCGCTGAAGGTAGTGTAGTAAATAAAAACCTGTGAGTACTAACAAATAAGTTGATTCTGCACATAAGCTGTGCCATGGTAAACATACAGGGCAAAGTGGTGTAGAGCCTGAGAGGAGATGGATGGCTGTTGTCTCAAAACTTCCTTTCCAGACATTTCTTCTATTCGTTTGCTCCTGTCCTTCCTTCACATAAAATTACTGTAATCAATTCCGTTGCTGGTACAGTGTAATGCAAGGATGTGGACACTTGGAACATTATAAAATATAAATTGAATAATTTATTTGCTGTGGTTACATAGAGCACTTACGTTCCCTGCATGGATTCTGACTGTCAACACTCTGACCTTTCCATGTGATCTTACTATTGTGGCAGTAGAAGTTTCCTGGAAATCATGCTGGACAATAACGGCAGAATGTATAAAATGCGAATTGAGAGTGCTCTTGCAGATGCAGCCATTACAGAGGTCTACTTTAACTGATCTGCTGCTGCACTCTAGCCTCAATGCTGGAGCCCTTTCAAGCTGACGGATGATCTGACAAACAACATGGTACACGATGTCAGCTCGCTTCCTGCAGCGGCCACTAGTGCAATGGATAGATAAGAGATCAGGCACTTGTAGGATGTCATAGCGTGTGTGTGTGTGTGTGTGTGTGTGTGTGAGAGAGAGCGAGAGAGACAGAAAGATAGGGAGAGAGAGAGAGAGAGAGAGAGAGAGAGAGGCTTCCAATCTTTAATTCTCAACTTGTCTGTCTTTAATCAGATGAACTGACTTCCTCTGGTTCAGACAGGAAATCAATCACAGTAAAGCACAGCAATCACTGCCCCCATCTGGAGGACCCGTACGTGTTTTGGAATGTGTGTTACTTTATTTTCATGTATTAAATAAACATATATTATAGTATAGATTTGAGCTTGTGTGTCTATGTGTGTTTGTACTTGTCTGTATTTTCCAATGTATGTGGCTACACATCTAATCCTTATACATGTGTGATTGCTGGGATGCTTTTTAAATGTGAAAGTGTGTGTGTGTGTGTGTGTGTGTGTGTGTTGAGCAATGGTGTGCAGAAGGGAGGTTCTAAGATATATTCAGATGCTGTCTATTGATCTGTTTGACAGTCTCCTCATGTCTTTAACACGCCGCAGGATTGCACAATCACTCACATTGATGGCATGAGCCAGAGAGGGAGACAAAGAGAGAAAGAAATAAGTCCCTCTTGACAAAAAAGTGACACCAAAAGAATAAGTGAAGAAAAGTTGAATAAAGTAAGCATCTATCAGCGGCTGTGGAAAAATGTAATAGGGTGGGAAGAAAGGGGAGGGGAAAAGATCAGGAAGAGAAAAATGGGAGCGTGAAACAGTGGCGTGGATGGTGGGAGAGACAGATAAGAGTGAGGAATGGACGAGGGTGCATGAAACAACACGGTGAGAGGAGAAGGAGAAGAAGGTATAGATAGGATAAGGAAGGAAAAAAGAAAGGAAATGAGATTTGGTGCATGAGAGGTTTGAAAAGCAAATCAGACAAATCAGTGCACTGTTTCATTGTGTTGGAGTACACATTAGGAAATACGTTTGTGGCTATGACACGTGCAAACACACTGATACAAGATGGGAAAAAAAAGAAAACAAATCATGTTTTACAAAAAATGCGTATGTGAGGTAAACAGAAAAAAAAAGGAGATAGAGAAGTAATGAAGAGGAAGAAGAGCAGAAAGGAGCTCTCCTGTGTGCTCAGCATATTAGAGGAGGTGCTGCAGGGCAGCAGTTAGACAGGGGAGGTCTGACATCACACACGCACAGACACACACTCTCTCACGCCTATTCTTGCTTGATCCAAGAACACGTGTGTTGACCCTCCTACACACATGCAATTACACACAAACATACACATACACAGACATTAATTGATCCCACTGCAGCAAGGGTTGGCAGAAAGGCTAGACATGAGGAAACTACCCTGTGGCCTCTACCCACACACAAATAAAAGCTACTCTCGCTATATTACAGCACTTCACACTTCAATTAGGGTGCAGTGACAGAGGCAACATGGCTTAAGTACAGCAGATGACCTTCACTGAGGAGTAGGAGGCATGGAGGACAAAGATTATGGGCATCTTAACACCCGCTTTCTTTTAATATTTTGGTTTGCTTTGCATAAGTACTTCTTAAACAGTGCTACAGGCACTTGCATATCATAGCACCGTCTTTCTAATGAGTGAAGTTTAGCACATGGTCTTTGGAAAGTCTTTAAAAGTCCATTTAGGTGATGCAAATGCTAAGGCAACGGAGGGCAATTTCATGCTCAAGTTATTTTGATCTTTACCCATTTTATTCAATAGCTGAATTTGTTTGGACAAATGTGAGGTCCAGGATACAAACCAAGACATTGAGAAGGAGGTCAGACTGCATGAGAGTGTTTTCAAAGCAACCTCGGAGTGATTTCTTTTTTAGTGACACGAGAAAATATGAATGAAATACTGACACTAAAAGAATTGCCCAAAAGAATTACATGGTGCTGCCACTCTCTCCACTTGCAGGAATAGGAATCAGGGATAGATAGGTGTAGTTTAAAGTATGTTGCAGGCAAATATCTCCAATCCAACCCCTGGTATTGTCAACTGGTTCTAGGTATGTGGAATGCCACCTTTCTGTACTTACTACTTCAATTCAATTCAATTCAATTCAATTCAATTTTATTTGTATAGCGCCAATTTACAACAGAAGTTATCTCAAGGCACTTTACAGTGTAAGGTTTAAGACCTTACAGAAAATATTTATACAAAAAAGTATAGAGAAAACCCAACAATCCCATTTGAGCAAGCTTTAGGCAACAGTGGAGAGGAAAAACTCCCTTTAGAGGAAGAAACCTCCAGCAGAACCAGGCTCATAGTGGGCGGCCATCTGCCTCGACCGGTTGGGGTGAGTGTAAAGAGAAGAGAGAAAAGAACAGCAGGCAATAAAGACAACAACAAGCATCAAGAACATTGGGCAGATGAACTGGATTCTGGAGATGTACAGCTCCAGGCCGAGGATACCTGCAGAAAAGTACAGAGAGAGGGAGACAGAGAGGAGGAAACACAACTAAAAGAGAGAGAAGACACAAAGTTAATGACATGCAATGGTGGCATTTGCATTGATACAGGAGAAAGGAGAGAGGAGAGGAGCTCAGTTTATCAGTAGAGGTCCCCCAGCAGAATAACCTATATCAGCATAACTAAGAGATGGTTCAGAGTCACCTGATCCATCTCTAACTATAAGCTTTATAAAAAAGGAAAGTTTTAAGTCTAGTCTTAAATGTAGAGACGGTGTCTGCCTCCCGAACCTGAACTGGGAGCTGGTTCCACAGGAGAGGGGCTTGGTAGCTAAAGGCTCTGCCTCCCATTCTACATTTGGAAACTCTAGGAACCACAAGTAAACCTGCAGTCTGAGAACGGAGAGTTCTGCTTGGAAGATAAGGAACTATGAGGTCTTTAAGATAAGATGGAGCCTGATTATTAAGGGATTTATAAGTTAGGAGAAGAATTTTAAATTCAATTCTGGATTTAACAGGGAGCCAATGGAGAGAAGCTAACGTTGGAGAAATATGATCTCTCTTGCTAATTCCAGTCAGAACTCTGGCTGCAGCATTTTGGATTAACTGGAGGCTCTTTAATGAGTTATTGGGACATCCTATTAATAATGAATTACAATAGTCCAGCCTGGAAGTAACAAATGCATGGACTAGTTTTTCAGCATCACTTTGGGACAGGATGCTCCTAATTTTAGCAATGTTTCTTAGGTGAAAAAAGGCAGTTCTAGAGATTTCTTTTATGTATGAAGTGAAGGAGATATCCTGATCAAAGATAACTCCGAGGTTTCTTACAGTATTACTTGAGGCCAGAACTAAGTCATCAATGGTGAGAATGTGTTTAGACATAGTGTCTCTGAGATTTTTAGGCCCAAACAGTATAACCTCTGTCTTGTCCGGATTTAGGAGAAGGAAATTGGAGGTCATCCAGGCCTTTATGTCTTTTAAGCATTCCTGAAGTTTGACTAATTGATTAGTTTCTCCTGGTTTCATAGATAAATATAGCTGGGTATCATCTGCATAACAATGGAAATTTATAGAGTGTTTCCTAATAATATTGCCTAAAGGGGACATATATAACGTGAAAAGAATCGGTCCAAGCACAGATCCCTGTGGAACTCCATAGCTGACTTTGCTGTGCATGGAAGACTCATCATTAACGTGTACAAACTGAAATCTATCCGATAGATACGATTTAAACCACTCTAGTGCTGTTCCTTTGATTCCAATGACATGTTCCAGTCTGTGTAATAAAATGTTGTGATCTATAGTGTCGAATGCAGCACTAAGATCTAACAAGACGAGTATAGAGAGTAGACCATTGTCTGATGCTAATAGAAGATCATTAGTGACCTTTACCAGTGCTGTTTCTGTACTATGATGTACTCTAAATCCTGACTGGAAATCTTCATACAAGTTATTGCTACGTAGGTGGTCGTACAATTGCTTAGAAACTATCTTTTCAAGGATTTTAGAGATAAAGGGCAGATTGGATATTGGTCTATAATTCGCTAAGACCCCTGAGTCCAGAGTAGACTTTTTGAGTAGGGGCTTGACTACAGCAACCTTAAAAGCCTGTGGTACGTAGCCTATTTGTAAAGACAGATTGATCTGATCTAATATGGACGTGCTGATCAAAGGTAAGACATCCTTGAGGAGTCTAGTTGGGATGGGATCTAAGACACATGTTGATGGTTTAGAGGAATTAATTACTGAAATTAATTCAGAATGATCTACAGGGAGGAAGCAGTCTAAGTACGAGCGTGGATCTAGAGTTGTTGTACAATCCATGCTATATGCAGGGATGATCTGATCAATTTTTTCTCTAATAGTTATGATTTTATTTGTAAAGAAATTCATGAAGTCATTGCTGCTGAGAGTTGAGGGAATACTTCTAGAAACACTTACAAACCTTCCATGTCGCACTGCCCCCATTCATCTCAGATTGTCATTTCCTACTTTAAGTTGTCTATAAGAATTCATTAATCCACAAACCTGGACAGGCTGTGATATAGTAAAATTAATCTTCCAGTTTCTCACATCACTGGTGTATTATATAGACACCCAGTCTGTAAACAAAAGAATAAAGCCTGCCTAGATTGGTTCTTACCCATTGCCCATTTTACAATAGCTTTTATTAGCAATGTGCTGTATATGACTACATCTACCTGGTATTTTCTGGACTTTGTCTTAAACTGAGAAAGTAGAGCATGTAATAGCTTCTAACACCATAATCATAGACTTTATCAGCTTCACCTACTGAGCCACAAAGCAAGCATGTTCTTTAATTATAGCGTACAACTTTACACTCATTTTCTTTAAGCTGAGGAGGCCACATAATAATATGAATTTGGTTTAAATAACTGCGGAGACATGCTCTCGCCATCTGAGTTACTGCTTTACATTTTTAACAATGGCATTAAAGTAATATTCAGTCACAATGAATCACGCAGTGCAGTTTGTAGTAATGTATGCACCAATGCTGAAATATATGTATTATGAAATGGCAACATGGCTGATGTTACTGGTGTTAAATTACAGTATGTAAATGGTGGACTGTAAGTCAAAGTCACAAACTTGGCAAAAAAGAAGCAAAGAAAAAAAATTGTAAAACAGTCAGAATTCCATTAAAAAGGTATGCACAGCACTAAAAATCTAATTTATTGCTCCGAAATTGAAATTGATCTTACTACAAATTGATGCTGCTAACTACAATGAATTATTCATAATGCTTTTTTTTTTTTTTTTTTTTACCTTTCAATATGTAATTATGCAAATAGACGAACACATTAGCCTGGGAACCCCAGAGGTATTTCTATCCAGTTTTGCCTGCCATCCAGCCCGTGGTAATGAATTAGTAATAAAGTCTATGTTTAATGTCAAGAATTTGCAAATTTGTCTGTCACTGAACAGATTTTGCAGCGCAGTCTGGTTTCTTTATGCAGCAGGTGTGAATCTTGTTTAACTCGGCTTCTGTTCGGCTTTTGGTGGTTGTGACCTGCTGACCTGCTGTTGGATGTCTGCTAATGTGATGGTGACCACTTCCTGTTCTGGGAGCACGCAGTCATCTGCTTTCAGGTCTGTCAAGCACAGAGCTCTGGTTTTATTTGATGTCACACCTTTCACTGATCAGCTGCAGCTTTTTGGTGGTCTGGCTCTTGGGTTTTACTGAACTGCAGCTGCTCCCTTGGAGAACAGAGAACTGGTGTTGAATAACATATGGATTGCATGGATATATATATATATATATATATATATAAACTAGGAGAGATAAGATGAAAGTTTTTGTCTGTTGAAATAAAACAGTGCCACTAGCAATCCGCAGCATATGCTGATATTAAAACAATGGTTTGACACTTTGGGAAATATGCTCAAAATCTATTTCATGCTGAGAGTTAGGTGTGAACATCAATACCACTTTCATATATGGCTGCAAAATATCAAGCTATACCCAGCAGCTAGTTACCTAACATTATCACAAAGACTGGAGATAAGCTTGTTCTCCAAAGGTACAAAAAATCCACCTACAAACACAACTAAACCTCACTGATTAATACATCAGGCTGTGTTGGATTCATTTACACATTGTCCCATCATGCCGACAGTCACAGGGGCTCAGCAGAACTTTGCAAATCTGTTGTAACTATGGTCAGACGGGTCCACGTTTTAGCTTGTTTACAGGAAAAACTGATGGTTCTCTGTGCCATCAAGACTATCAACAGCGAAAGCTCCAACAGCCAGCGACTGTGATGCGACAGTGATGCATCACTGCCCACAGCATGGGTGAAGATACCATTGGCATGAAGGTGTATATGGGATTTTAAAAAGACATAGGTTGCCATCAAGGCAGCATCTTTTCCTGGGAAATTATTGGATATTTCAGCATGATGATGTCCGAACTCATTCGGCAACAGTGTTGTACCACAGTGGTAAACCTGCCTCTGCCCCAACGTGTTTGGCAAGGATAGAATTGAAACTTTGATTATATTTACAAAACACACTGGCAATCTTTTCTTTGTACGTCTGTCAGATAACTAGACAGATAACAGACTTGCACTGTTACATCTATCTTACTGTAGATCAATAGACCAACCTACCTTATGTCTAACTTTTTAAACCAGAATTGCACCATTAGAACAGGCCATTGATGCCTTCTTCTGCTGTGCATCTCCTCAGTCGGGCTGCCAACATTATAAGCCTTTGTATAGTCTCCAGGGATGCAAATCCTCTATGGTTAAACTATTTTATTAACCTGTTCACCTGGTCTTCATATTGGTTTCCAGTATTAGTTTCAAAGAGGACATTGACTATGGCTTGACTTTAGAGTGAAAGAGATTGATGGGGACTGAATTCAACAATAACCTCCATCACAGTTAGCATATTATAAAAGAAACAACCATGATTTATCTTAACATGTACTAAAGATGCACACCAAGTTTTTACCATAAATGTTTTCCACAAATTACAAAATGTGATACCTCTCAAACAATGCATGCTGGGAAATCTTATATAAAAAATGTATTTATATCATGTCCGTTGTGATGTCTTTTTTGTTAATGCTGTTATTTCCGATGTATTCTGCTGCTGGCACCCACTCCTAACATGCTGGTGTGCACGGCTGCATAGTCTACCTACACTCTGTGTTGTGTATGTCAACTTAACCTGATGTGGTACAGTAACATTACAGTATGTAAAGTTGACTCTATTCCAGCCCTAACCCCAACTCTTGATTGATTCAGCATGGCCATTGTCATCGTTTTTGTGTTGTCTGTAAAAACATGGCACATTGAGTTCTATCAATGTTTTATTGAATATGTGTCAAAGTCTTAAAGTTCTATAGAGGAAAAGTTAATTTGCAATTACCTAGTTAATTACACAGTTTATATGTTTAAAGGATTTCCAAAAAATGTCGAGCAAGTAGGAGGTCATCAGTACTGATGGTGATTGATTTAACTCGGCATTTATTTTACTACTATAGATGTATACTTTACGCATTAAATTAAATTGGGAAGCATGCTCACAGTTATTTAAAAATTATTTAAGTGCAGAGTTGTGAAACAGATCCAGGGCAAATTAAACTGATGCTGCAACACTTTCCAAATGTATTATTCTAGGTCTAGTCATTTTGTGACTATTTCAGTTTTTCACAGTTTAAAAGGTTTCTGTTGTCACTGTGCAGAAGAAGCGCCTTATAATTAAAAGCAGTAATTTCAGGAGGTGCTTTCTGAAAGGTGAGAAATTGAAATGTCTGGTGACGCCTGGTGCCTGGTGGATCATATCTGACATTAAACGATGAAAAGCTTTTAAAGTTTCAGTTCACGATTGATGGATTGCAGGTCGGGGCTGCACAGGGCACCAGCTTGTCTCCTACCATTTTCAGTACGATGCAACTGCAGGTGTTTAAATGCGATTGTGCTGTACTAATATCAGCCCATCTCACCGTAACATCTTTTCCTTCTTAAAAATGTTACCATTCGATATCACTGAGTGGTGATACACAAGTTTCTTTGTTTTTATGGTTCTCATCACTGTGTTTATTACTGAACATGACAGATTATCATTACCACATTATTTTTACTACAACTGCCTTTAACAAACAGGCCAAGCTCAAAGAATGTTGGCAGCCTGTCCTGGCCTCTGCAGTGCATTGGATTTGGAGGAAAATCTGCCAAAGTGGTCTGTGTCACAAAACAGGAAGACAGCACTGTTCTTCCAGAACAAATGATGCTAACGCTTTCAGAGTTTCTGGCAATGACAGATGGTGGAAGGAGTGAAAAGTCTTTTTTAAAAAATCACTTCCATCATGCGTATCTTCTGTAAATCCAGGCAGAGGGATAGAGAGGACAGCAACTGACGAAACGTACTGTAGTTTGCAGTATTATTTCTCATGCTGTTTGTCATGGGTGTGTTGTTACACCACCAAGCATTACTTGTTTAAAATGTATATTACAACACACTGGTTGTTAACTAATATTTCACCTGTCCACACCCCAGGTAAACAAAACTTCTTTGTTTCTCTTCTTTCTTTCTCTCTTACTCTTTCATCTCGGCTGACATTGCAAAATCTCAGATGGGTGTATTAAGAAAATGTATTTTTTCATTGTAGTTAAAAATTCAGCCAGGGGCCTACCTGCATTATTAGAAGGTGAGGTGATGCACCCATTATGCCTAGTGCCCAACGTACAAGCCTGTGGGGGCAATGCTATAATCTGGGGTTGCTGCAGTTGGTCAGGTCCAGGTTCAGCAACGTTATGGTTCCTAAGAATGAGGTCAGCTTATTCAGGTCAGGTTATTCCATCAATGGATTTTTTCTTCCCTGATGACATGGGCATATTCCAAGATGATAATGCCAGGATTCATCAGGCTCAAATTGTAAAACAGTAGTTCAGGGAGGATGGCACATCATTGACACACATGGATTGTCCACCACAGAGTCCAGACCTTAACCCCATTGAGAATCTTTGGGATGTGCTGGAGAAGACTTTGTGCAGTGGTCAAAGCTAAAGGATGACAGCACAAAGCTAAAGGCTTTTATTATGGCAAATATTAACAAAATATTATAGTATGTGACTTTTTTTTAGATGGGCTGTGTATATCAAATGTTCTTATATCTAAAACTTTAAACTAATGCATTCCAAATGTGCCACCCTTCTTGTTTGTACCTCAGTTGGGCCACCCCACTAAAAAATATCAAGACCCAACCCTGAACACAACATGGTGCATTTTAGTTTTTAATACCTTAAACTGCCACATCCAAAGACACTCTAACTGCTCTACAACTGAGCGGCAGTCATTCTCTATCTCTTAAACTAGTACCAAAGTAAGAGCAACAGTGTTTTCTGTTCCTCTCTGTGCTCACAGCAGATCATACAGTAACGCTCTATCAGCCATTCAACCCGATGACTGCGCCAGTAAAAGCCAGCTATTCCACAGCGCGTTTGTCGAAATCCCAATTCCCAGCTTCGGATACTGTCAAACTGCAGTTGGCAAACCATTGCTGGAAGACTCAGAGTCACCAATTTGAATGTGAGCTAAGAAAAATTGACTGTGTGTTTCTCTGCGGGCTCTGCACCAACCATCGAAGGAGCAGAAAATACAATTTTCCATTGAAGCAAATGAAAAGAGCAATTGGAAAAGCCTCTGGAAGCTAAATAATTGCACTTAGCAGTGTGCAGACTTTTAAATTCTGATGTTTCTAAATGAACCATTAATATAAAAGACAAAACAGTAAAAAACCACAAGTTATCTGCAAATGGAGTGAGTTAGGGGAAGGGGAATGCAAGCAGATAGCAACTCATTTGAAGTCTGCTGTGAAATGCAGTTTAGCTGGGGTGAAACTCCTTGATGAAACCACAGTCTCTGTGGATGATGAGTTGAACTTGTGTGTGTGTGTGTGTGTGTGTGCATGTGTCTGTGTGCTTACTATGTCTGTATGTAATGGTTATTTCTTTCTTTCTTCATATATTTGTAAGCCAGGATAAAGGAATGTAATTCTATTCTATTTGTGTCCTTACATTTGGTTAATGTGCTTTAATGTGGCTAACTCATTATGTATACCTACACGTGTGTGTGCAGGCCACCAAATCAGTGCTACTTATGGTCTTTGAAGGAACAAATGAATGCTGAGTCACTCATCTTGATAAACAAAAGACATGTAACATATGCAGTTAACAGGCTTCTCTCGCTGCCATCTGTCGGGGTATGGAATAGTAATTTGCCAACCTGGAACTCACAATAAGTAAAGTTATGCCTTTTTTTTTTTTTTTGTACACACACACACCGAACGTACAGTGTGTGTGTGTGTGTTCCATATTTAAGATGTGAACTAACACAATTTAAGTGTGTTATGTCGTATTATCTGTGTGAGTGTCTGATTTTGTTTGATTTTGTTGTGAGGGTCTGAGAACCGTGCGGGTGCGACCGACAGTTGTCTTGATTAAAGCCAGCTGTTTCTCTACATTAACCGCACACACACACACACACACACTTGCATCACATTCACACCTACAATCTGAATTGACTAAACAAACATGTCTGAGTCACTGCAGAGTTCCTAGGAGCCATTGGACAAAGTGCTGACTGTTTTCCTGGTGTTCTGTTGCTTCAAACTAAATGAAATCATACATAGAACTTGAAGAAATTAAATAATGTTCAAGTTGAGTTAAATAAATCTGGTTGTTATTGTTGCTACACAACCATAAAATAGCTTTAACAGGCATGCTATATTGTGTGTATTGTGTGAGTAAAAGAAATATGTAAAATATAATTATAGTGCAATTGGTACAAAAATACCCAAAATAATCAACAAATAAGCAAATTGCAAAATAATATATTGAGACTTTCCACGAGAGGAGAAGAGGGGAAATTTTGAATCGAATCTTTCTCTGCACTGATGTTGACAAAACACAAAATCACTTGTAAGGGATGTGTAAAAGATGGGTAACACGTCTCTGAGTGAAGCTATGAAGTGGCAGTTGACTGTGCAGATGTACGGCAGAGATTTGAAGAATTTCAGGCTTTACATTCTCCAACTGGAACTACACACGTCTGAGAATCTCCACAGATTTTTAGAAAGATTAAAGAAAGTCAAGTGGATTCCAAGACATGTGACAGGTGTTCATTTTAACTCTTAACAACTTTTCTTTTTTCAAATAATAACCCTGAAACAAGCTCTGCTAATACCGCAGATCCCACTGAGACTCGACGCCACAGCCAGCGGCTCTTTGCTGCTTTCAGTTCGTATCTTTATCTGTTTATATTTTTCAGTTCATCTTTCAGCGTGATTGAGTCTCAGCGGCTCCACGCTGTCACACGACATGTTTCGCCCGTCACACGTGTTGTTTGAACAAGTATTCAGTCCACATACTTAATTTGACAACTGTATGCTTTTATTTCCCTTTCAAAACTATTTTAAATAAATAAATTACACGAACACTGATGTTTGTCTAAATGCAAGCGGAGCTTTCAGTCAATAATTTCATTCCAGTTTTTGAGGCGCATTTTAGCCAGAAAAAAAGAAAGTTGAAGTCGGAAACTGTAGTCAAACATGTATCAGCAAATGTAGATTTCTGATAATAAAATGTGTTTATTCCACACAATGTGAGTCTGATGTTGGAAAGATCATATTTACTGTATTTACCTTAAAGGTAGAAATGTAGGCAGTTATATTGATATTGAGACAGCAAAAGGAAAATAAGATAAGACAATAAAGTCAAACAAATTGGATGGCTTTTTTTCTAAAGGGGAAAACTGACAATGAACAAATTACTTATATGTGCCTGACCAAATTAATCATTTATCTAATTAACCAAATTAATCAGTTCATTAATCATTTTGCCCGTGGGAGTGCAGTCAAGGAACAGTGTAATATTGGCTGTTTTAAAGGAGGAGGAAGAGACCTTGGGGGAAATTAATGGCACACACACTTAGTGCTCTTTCAGGTGTTGGCACATTATTAAATGACGTGAAAATGAAGGGTCTGGATTGCAGAGGCTTGACGTGCACAAATTCACACCAAGGAACGAAAATAACGTGGAGATTTAGCCTCATCCTAACCATGGATGCTACACGACCAAAGCAAACGCTAACCGTTACCTTGTGGTGACAGTGTGAACACAATGTGTGCAACACAACTGGACACACACATTCGATTCCAACAAAGCTCAGCAGCACTTGTGGAGTGGGCCACAAAAGCAGGCAAGAAGAGATCATCTTGGATCCTGATACATTACACTTCCAGCTTCAGAGACACACACACACACACGCCAGTCCCTCGAAGAATCATGTCAAAAGCTCTCCCCCTCATGCTGCGTTAAACTGCGCCTCCACTCCAACTAAATCCCTAGAGTGAGAGTGAAAATAAGAACAAGAAAGTAAGAGAGCAAGAGAGAGAGAGAGAGAGAAAGTGAGACAGAGAGACAGACAGAGAGAATGAGATGGGATTATGGGGATAATGCGAGCAGATGGAGGGAGGTCGTGGCTCCAGCAGGACTCCACTCCAGAAGGATTAAAAGTCTACAACCGAGCCACCGACAACCGAATGGATGCCACGCTCCTCACACTCGATGCACCGAGCTCAGCCGGGGCTCACCCCACCGCCACCCCCGGCTGCTAAGCCCGGAAATGAAAACTTGCCGTCTTTCAGCACGAAACAGTAAACAGTTACCTCACGGAAATGTATTTCAACCCCCTCCGCCCCCCCCTCATCCTACAAACGCATAAAAAGGTTGGGCTTTGGGGCTTTTTTTTTTTTTTTTTTTTTTTAACCCCATCCATTTAGAAAACATTTGCACTGATCCTCCTTTTTAAACTTTGTATTAACGTGTGTTCTGTTAGAGCATAACACCAGAATTTAGACAGAGATGCAACAATGTAGGTTCAACCACCCAAACCAGCACTATGACCACATAAGGAACAATATATGGCGTGTCTCTAATCTGCAAATACACTAAGCCAGTTAATTCTTAACATATAATTCATCCTTATTGTATCTGTTTGGATTTGCCCGGATTACACACTGAAACATTTCCTATGCACTGAAGTTGCATTTCATCAAAATGCAGATGCCAGTCTCTCTCTCTCTCTCGTACATGCTAGTTACATCTTTGTAACTAGTGTGTTTGTGTTTTCTTCCTTCTCCACCAATATCCTGGCAATTCATTCACGACAAGAGTGTTATTATTCCAGCTGTCTCCAGTTAATTTGTGAGGAACACACACAAAAAAAAAAAACAGATATAATAACGCAGATTGTCCGAAAAAGATGAAACCACTTTAACTTTTGACAGAGCCGGGGGCGGGGGGAGCGGTGGGGAGGATTCCTAATGCATTTCATCAGCTTTGTGCCACTTGCTCGTTTTTTTTTTTTAAAACAATGCATAATGGGTGAATTTTGATGCAGCATGTCCTAAATGACTACTTATGAAGAAACAATAGATGTCTGTATGTCCATGTACGTCCTCTGCTGCTCTATAAAAGGAACTCTCCAGGGACGCTGTGATAAAGTGTCACATTTAATACTGAAAACATACAGTTTTTACGTCAATATTAATGTGTTTACATGTCTCCCAGTGTGTCTGTGTGCAGTCACTGTTAGTATTGTTTGCCAAGAGCAGCCTCAGCTTCTTTTCTGCACCAGGATAGTTCCCATTACAGACACCAATAGGTCACATTGATTGGGTCAATCCCAAAGTCATGTGCTGTTAACTGGTCTCACTGGAGCAAGATAGATAGATAGATAGATAGATAGATAGATAGATAGATAGATAGATGGATAGATAGTATCGCGGTCAGTTAGCCCAGTGCTTAACTCCTACACATATGCTTTTGTTAATATGGCTCCACGTTAACTCCCCGTCTGTCTCTGTGCTTTATCCGCAGGTGATAATTAACCTGTTGGTCTGGTGGCCGTTACGCTCCGGATTTCTCCCCTGACATCCCAGCATCTGTGGCTGCCAGCAGCAGCAGCAGCAGCAGCAGATACAGTCACTATGCCCTAATTCATCCAAACACATGAATCATCATCAGCACTGATGAATGTCATTCAGTTTAACCTCCACTGTAAACACACGGCACTTTGACACTCCTGCTTACAGCCGGACTCTCCTGGCCAAACCTGATCTCAGAGTCTAAACATGATTGGACATCGTTAGTGCGTGGACATGAGACCGCGTGGGAATACTGATGTAGCAAGTTCCCTCTGTGGTTAGCACCCAAGGGTGGCATCCTCCTTAGCAAGAGCATCTGATGTTAAAACGCTTCTCCAGTGATGGGTCAGGCTTTCACTCATTCATGTGGCTTTGCTCACTCCTCAAAGGACACTCCATGCATAACATTGCACCAATAGTCTGACCTCAGGAAACCACACCCTGCTCCTAAATGCTAAGGTGATATAAAACCCAGTGTAACACATTATGTTTTGATTTTCTACAACAGCAAGCAGCATAGTGTGTATCCTGCCCAATGGATGCCAAAACAGGGCCCAGGGAACCCAGAATATTAGCAGCAACATTAAACCAAACACTCCAACAACACAGTAGATTGTATCTGAGTATAGTAGATAAAGACTTTGCTTAGAATAAAATCAGCAGAACTAAAACTGATCTGGGCTGGTTGTCAATGCACTCTTCTTCTCCGTGCGCATTTACGCTCCCAATACAATGGAACAGTTCCAACCACGTGATATAAACATATGAAACCATAATAGAAACTTTGTTATTCAGAAGCTTTAGAATGAGTGAAGTGTACATACTGCGCAAGAGAAACGTCCCCACTCCTCCTTCTCTCTCTCTCTCTCTCTCTCTCTGCTCTCTCGCTCCCGCTCGCTCACACACTCTGTCACACACACAGACGCATCAAGTCGCTCACACACGGGTCCCCGGTCTCTCGCTCACCTCTTTTATCCTGAACTTTGACGCTGATCTCCACCAGCGGCTCGGTCTCTCTGTCCAGTCTCCGTGATATGACTATATCCCCGCTGTCCCTATTCACGTTGACCGGAGAGCTCTCCATGTCGGGTTCCACCAGCTCAAACGTCGCCGACTGAAACCTCACCGGGTTCAGGTTCATCACCACTGAACCGATGCCCGCATCCTCTGACACGTTAATGAAAACCGGACTCTCTGATTCCAGGACTGACCTGGACTTCCTCGCCGGCGCTTGAATCTGTGCTTTAGGTTTCCGTTTCGCCGGTTCGGGCGCCACGGGCCATTGCCTCGGATTGATCTCCACTGCTATGCCCTGACTCGTGCGTGGTGGCCAACCGCGGTCCCGAGCAAACACTTGAAACTTAATCGTTTTATCCAGGCCCAGAATAGAGTCCACAAGGAGGATGTCGCCGGTTTTGGGTACAGCGTAAAAACTCCCGTTTTTGGGAAGGGCGAAATAGATGAGCTCTGCGTTCTTGCCGCTGTCATCGTCCCGCGCGGTGACCGTGTAGATCGCCGTGCGGAGCGCGGTGGCATCGTCCAGGCTCAGTTTGACATCGGAACCCCGGAAGGTGGGCTGGTGGTCGTTGGTGTCGAGGACGTCCACCTTGATCGAAGCCACCTCAGCAACTAAGGGAGACTTCTCCCCCTCTTCCCGGGAGCGCCCCGCGCATTGCCCGCAACACATAGCCAGACCCAATGCGTATTCAGCCCGCTCCTCCCGGTCCAGAACCCCAGAGGTCTTCAGCAGAATATGCCCCCGTTTGTGGTGCGCAAACACGCGGAAATTTTCGTTCCCGTCTCCCAGGAGTTTAAAGTGCGCTGCAGCTGAGCTGGACTCCCCGGTACTGCACAGCCTCTGTGAGTTGAGCCGCTTTAACGGGACGCTCAGTCCATTGACCCGAGAGCCCGGAGACGAGTTCTCAAAAACATGTCCGTGAAAGAACGGCACCTGGTCCGCGGTCCTGTTCCCCAGTGCGCACGAAACCAACACGGCTAAAAACGCGACCCAAATCATGACTGGATAACTCATTGGCTCCATTGCACACTAACGCGCTCGCGCTACACCGACATCCATAGGTGCACTCGTTTCTTGGGGATATCTCTTCTCTTTCCCCTCACATGATCCAACACTTCCATTCAGCTGGAACGCAGATATTTCTTGGCACCATACTTCAACTCGACGCAGGGGGAACTTTGTGTGTTTGTGTTATGCGTCCTCCTCCTCTCCTTCCCTCCTCTGTCTGCCGTCTCACCAGCTGTCTGTCTGTGCGCGTCCTACGGAAGAAAAAAAAATGCTTCTTACAGCTCGAGTACGCGCTTACCTCCGTTCCATCTCTCGCTCCCTTTCGCGTGTGCGCCGTTACTGACCGATCTCACACTGAGATCACACTTAATCCACGAGTTGCTGCAAACTGAGCGCAGCCTCGCGCTGCCTTCCCTTTGAAATAGATCCAAATCATTTCTCTTTGCAACTCGGACGCACTGCCTAGACGTGGGTCATCGCGAGCACATATGACAGAGCCGACTGTTTTACGCACGCGTTGCCAAAACAGCCAGCGCAGTGCATGTGGACCGGAGTGATGCAGCAGCAGCAACGAATTCTCTCATCGGAAATGAACTTCTCAGCAAAGCAGCAGCGAGTCAAATCAGCTCGTGCTCGCGCGCGCGCACAAACACCCACACTGCCACAGCCTGCAGCGCGCAATTGTGTGTGTGTGTGTAACTGTGTGCGCCTCTGTGTGGCAGGGAGATCCTCAGGGAAACAACCCGACCTCCCCTCTATCAGTGATCAATGTCCATTCTTGCGCGTCCAGATGCATCACTCTTCTTTCCAATAACACGTCAGTCCTTTGGATTAAAATAATGTAAAAATCGATCATTTTAAAATGCCTCCAGGGGCCAGAGGGTTGAGGGGATACAGGCTTGCAGCTCCAGGCAAGGACTTAGATTCAAGAAAGTGCCCCGTGTGAACGTTTTCATCACCAAGTGTGTTTTATTTTGGAGCATATGGTCTCCAGGGGTCTGTGAAAGTTGCTGGCAGGTCGCTGGTAAAATGAACAAGTCTCGAATTTAATATAACAGATATTCTCTCTTATATATCAGCCTTCACATTCATATATCATCCCCTCATGTAGATAGAATTCAATACCAACTCCCCAAATCTTTTTCACATAGATCCCTGCTGAGACTGTTTGTGGATCCAAGACATGCTTCATGGTCATTATCTCATCCAAAGCACTAGACTGAGTGCTTTTTGTGTGCTGTTTGAACTCCTACTTGCTAAAACTCTGCAACCTGTGCAGTAGAGCATGATAAAAGTTTAAAATCAGTTGTCCTTGGGCAACACAAGTGTCGGTCCTTACACCTAAACTGTGTTCATATAGTCAGCCAAAGTTTAGCTTTGTGTGGGAGAGGATTTCAGTCAGTGTTTAGCATAGCATTTAAAATCAGGATGTGACAGTGAGATCACTCCACAGCGCTTCAGCAGAGAATAAAACTGTGTTGATGTAAAGGAATATACACTGTATGTAAAATTAGGAAATCATTAGCATGCTGTGCAAAAAATGTGCCAAAAAGGTGTAGCTGAAGACTGAGGCCTTATCTTTACTTCATCACTCACACTCATATCAATGCTTCTGACATGAGGCTGAAGTGACGTGGGTGGTGTTGCTACTCACAGTTTAAGATTTAATCAGAATTAAACATTTTACAACATATTGTAGATACCACATTGTCTTAATTAAGGAGTTCAAGACTCCCACAATAGACACATTCCTTCCAGTGCTCCTGTACAAAACAAATAACTAGAAGTGAGAGATAATATTTTAATGCCCCTTGTGGCCTTGGATGAACTTAATAGGTTTTTTTTCCCCCTACGTGAAACACACAAAATCCACCAGTGAGCAGTAATAATTGCTCTTGTTTAAGACAGCAACTTTACCTGCTGTGAGAATTTCTCTTAAGCAATGCTGACCATGTTGGAATCCTTCTACCGCTAATTACGAATTATCCTGTTCCCCTTGCTGAAATTTAATATAAGACGTATTAACTTCTACGAGTAATAAGTAAACCACTCTTTAATTACACCATGTAGATTCAAGACAGTTCTACTCAAACTTGCAGTTTTTCAATGAGCAGAGAAAATCAATTCATATGATACTTCATAAATTATTCTTTAGAAGCAGTGGAAAGTGGATTGTTGGGGTTACTGCCCTTACAACATTCATCGACATCAAGCAACATCACTTCAGTGGCCCTTTGGTGCTTTTATCAAAAAGAGCAAACTAAATTCTAGCAGCAAATGCCCAGAAACAATGGAATGATGCTTAAAATGTAAAATTATTTCAATCAAACTCTCCCTCACGAGCAGATGTGTTTAAATCAGCATTAAAGATGAATCATTAGCGTTTAAAGCAGGAACCTGAGGAAGCCCTCTGTACTGATGTTTGTTGTGCTATGAGCAACCATCAACCGTGTTTTCCTTGATTAAATCAGGTGCAAATAACACTGTTAAAGGAGAAAAGTCAGAGCAGCTTAATATGGTTAGGTTTTAGGAAAACACTGCAACTCTTCTGTTGGGGAATAAAGACTGATACCCGTGCAATAACGCAACCACAAAAACATATGGTATAATTAATTGTACAGACATTATTACTTGCTTAATTATGGTGCATTATGTAGTTTTATATGAATTGTTGCTTGGCAGCTTATTTTGGCATAATTTCAAATCATGCAAAAATAATGACAGATATTTCTGTGTAATATTATATCTAAAATCAAAATCGCAACATCATAAACACATTTCTAAAAGCAAAAGAGCAGAGAGAGAAATAAAGAACTGTCATGGAGAGATTTGATTGGCTGTTAAGCCTGACTTGAGAGTAATATTCCTCACTGTGGCACTGACAATGGCCCAGCGAGCATCTCTTACTTTTATCTCTTTGTGTGTCTGCATGCTTTTTGTGGAATTTAAATAAACTCAGTGCGTACAAAGCAGCCCACTGAAACTCTATGTTTATATTACAGACAGCTTTTCAGCGTAAACTCCCTCACCAACTGGCCACAGTCCAGATCAGGAGCTACTCCTCCAGTCCCACCGCACTGGTGCACCCCAGGGATGTGTGCTCAGCCCGCTACTGTTGAGCTCCAAACATTCACTTTGCTGATAACATGACAGTGGCGAACCTATAAGCAGCATGTTGGTGTAAGACCATTAACCTATCTGTAAACACAGGGAATATGAAGGAGGTCGACATCAGTTTGATGCCTATTGACCACACACTCACCAACAGTGGTCGCACTGGGTGCACTGGTACATGTCATTCCTCCACTGAGTCATCAGTTCTCAGGAGTGCTGATCTCACACGTTAAACACACTGGACATTACACATCTGCACAGCATGTTCCACATTGTTCGGTACTCAACCCAGTAACAACCTCTTAGCCCTCCCACTACCCAGCCACAAGTTTATAAGAACTTCACAATATATTTTTCTTTACATATGGCACTAAATAGACCTACACGTGTCTCATATTCCAGTAAGAAACTCAAAGGACAGTTGATGACTAAACATTGAAAGCAAATGACAAACAACACTGTTGAACATTTGCTATTAAACTGGACTTTTTCCAAGTATTCTATATGAAATGCCACTGTACTATGACATGATTAGAGAACCACTTTATTTCAGCACCTTTAAGGCCTGACAGTGAGAACTAAATTCGCACCAGGGTCAAAACACTTGTCGAGTTAAGTGAATATGACTGAGTCTAGCTGGTAGAATGACGGTGTGAATCGCACAAAAGAGCACACTTCAGATGTGACCTGTAACAGAGGTCATCTTTAATATTTCCTTCCATGACTCAAATTGTATTGTAATTGTGAAGTATTATATACAGTGCAGAAGTTTCCTTCTCTTCCCATGAAAACATCTTTTTAGCTGCGCTAACATAACAGCTAAATAGTTTTCTAACACTTGATTCATTTCCTAGAGTTAACCCTGTGAATGTAAACGTGCATTTTGTCAACTGTTAGTATGTATTTAATAAGTAAAGGATAGGACTCCCACTGCTTAATGGTGGAAGCTGAGGTGGAGCAGCACCAGGTTTGAGATGAGCAAGTCATGTGCAGATTTGACCAGTGTGACTTGATCCTGACTTGCTCTGATCTCATGCATGTGTAAGCGACGATAACATTGTAAGAGAAAGGCGTTTGCAGATTTTGAAGCGAGACACTACAGTTGCTCTCTATTGACTGCAAGACCTCAGGGCATGATGGGAAACGCCTGGCTTTCATCTAGGAGCTGATTGGTTTACGTGTTGGATCAACAACATGACATTTTATAGAAACGTTACCAATTTTCAGATGACTAATGTAACATCTGCACAGATGTTTAAGCCCCGACAGTCTAAATATCTGACAGATCTTTAGACAGATCAATTATCAATGCCTTGGGTTTCTACGGACTGATAAATGTTTTGCATTTAGCACTTTCATCGGCAAACTGCCACGAGGACTGCAGTTCTTTATCATTTTAATCCATTGCATACAGAGGTCAAAACAGAAAGATAAGTCACCTGCAGCTTTTTAACACCAAACTAAAGTTTGGTGTTATTGGAAACTCAGAACAAAAGAACATTTTGTTGTGAGTATTTATGATTGCCAGCACAAACCATCTCCACCCCCTGCTGCCATAGCCTGTTCTGGTCTGGTCCAGGCTAGTTTTTCTATCTCTAGTCATCTTAACAATTCATTTGATGATCTACACAGTATCTGAAATATTTAACAGATTAGTACTATAAAGACCACTGTATATCATTTGACCTGGTTCTTCCTGCTATTGGCACATAAACCTTCAAAAGCATGTCAATATATATTATGTATGTATGATTTTTCCAAATGCTCAGTGGTTTCCTAAAACAGTTGGACACTAGGTTTTGCCAATCATCAGTCAATCAGGTATAAATTGTGCATTTGCTTGGGGACTATTGTACTGTACAGTTGTAGATTCCTTTACAGTCGATGCTTGTATGTGAGAATTTTACAGGAATAGGGCAGGTGTATGTGGGACTGTCTCAAAATAAATATGGTGCTTGTGTTCCTGATAATAAAGGAACATGTCACCCAGTGCAATAGTTTGTGAACAGCAGATACAACAACAGATAAGATATTTGAAAGTTACAAATACAGTTACAGTAACTGTCAGGATTCTGTAAATATGCCAATTGCGAAACAGCAACTTATCGTCAGCATGTTTTGAATCAGAGCTCAGTGCTGAGGCAGCTCGCAACAACAAAACACTGGGAAGATGCCTTTGCCAGATTGTGGAGATCCAGTTGCACTGTAACATCATCTCTGCTAAGAAGCCATCATATTTTTTTTTGCTTCTAATCATGATTCTGGCCCACCAGTATTGTCATATTTAGATCCCTTGGCTGCCCTTGTCATAAAGTTTGGCCGCCTTTCGACAGTGAGCAGCAAACTGAGAATGGCTGGCACTGAACCTGTCATCTTCCATTCATTATTATGACAACTGACAGACTGTGCTGAGGATCATTCAAATCCATGCAGACCCACTAAATCTCAATAAAGTGGAACGTCAATCTGGCTCTGGCTCTACCAAGCAGTTTTCACGTCTGGGGTTTGTCCCCCTAGAACAAGAACAAGCTGTTAGATTGACGCAACACACACTCCCCTAACTGATATTGATTATTCAGTCCACCTATTTTAACAGCCTACCCTTAATTAGTTGACCCTCAAAATAAGGCTTTTTCTCATATGAAGCATCAGTTTCAAGTCTGTTGCTGATGAACACGCACATTGGATATGGAGAACAGATACAGAGATATCGGGTGTTTGGCAGAGAAAAAAAAGTAAGAAGGTGTGAGTTCATTATCCAGACATACAATTTCTCTTTCTCCCACCTGCAACAGGCTGGCCATCAGGGGAAATTTCTTGATAGGACCATAAAGAAAACAGAGACAGGGAATATGTTCAATAGCGCTTTGGAGATGTGCCAATCGGACTTTGCTGCAAACACAATCTGGACATGCACAAGGCTGTAAATTGGCTGGGTACAATGTTGGTGTGTGTGCTTGTGTATGCTTGTGTGTGGGTGTGTCAGATCGCGGATAGGGACATTCTGGGGAATGCTAGCCTGGAGCATTACAGTAGGTGTACAAACAACACCAGTACATGTACGGAGACAGATTCAAATCTACATGTAACTGAAATAACACACTGATGCATAAATGAAAAGAGCTCTGATAGGTTGCCTTGTAGTCACACCTCTTGCCAGGATATAATTAAACCTAATCCCTATTAAGAACCTGATAGAATCTACAAGATCACCACAGCATCATTTTAATTGTTACTGATACAAAAAAGCTACTGGCTCCCTTTTGGAATCTAGTCACTTGAACACAACACCTCAACGAAACACAGCATTTCCTCAAAAATTATATTCCTAAAAATTGCAACTACAACAGTAAAGCTTAGGAAGCTTCCACTGGACATCACTATGTAGGAAACATGCCAGGTCAACTCTGTCAGAAAGTATTTAAGACTTCCTCTGGGAACGGTTGCAGAGGATGTCAGAGAGCGTGGCGCTGGCTTTGCACTCGAAAACACACTGATGACGATAGTGGAGACTGGCATCAGTTGAACAGAGTGACTGTTGTTCCATCTGATTCCACACTGCAGATGGTCAAGTCAACCTCATTAGTGACAAGATTGATTTGACAGCATCCCCAAACACGAACAACTGTTTCTGCAAAGAGACTTTAACATTAGAGGATCACTCCTGGTTGCCTGTGTTAGAAACAACTTAGAGGTAAAGATAAATGAAAACAGGCCATAACATCCTAGAGCTCTGTACATTATACTATGTACGAATCACCAATCTGACTAGTGCAAGCTAATAAGGTGCTGCAGAGACAGCCAGGCTCCAGTCATCACCAGCTGGCCCACAATCAATGCCAGCTGGTCCACCTTAACCACAGTGCTTGAAAATTGTGCTGACTGCAAGACTGGTAATTTTCTCAGATTGGACCAGATATTCAGAGTTCACCTACAGACAATTCACTGTTCACACAGAGCAAGAAGTGCTTGTTAGCTGCTCAGGCAGCATCTGAAACCGGTGGAAACAGTGTCTGACAAATGTTCTAACTTTCAGAAATTGACATTTGTGATGAGAGTGTAGCGGTAACATCGCCTCCCTCCATGCGGGAGACTGGAGTTCGAATCCCACCTGTGGGTCCTTACGCAAGACCTCCTTAAGCTACCCTGCCTTGTACCTTGTAAGTCACTATGGATAGAAACACCTGCTAAATATATAATTATCTCTTTTTCAATTCCTGAAAATGAATAACATAAGAACTTCTATTACAAAAAGTACATAAATAATAACACATTTTCACAAATCCAATATCACACAAATACAAAAACAAAATAAAAGATATCAAAGGTGGACCATTCTCAGCACCAGTCACAGGCAGATATGTCCCAGTTTCAAATATCAAGAATAGTTAAGGCGAACTCATACATTCTGTGTCCAAATGACCACTACAATGCGACCACTATGATAAATTCCATCACCTTCCTATCCTGAGTTTTCAGACAGACGCTCTATGGACATCCTCATAGTGCAGCCCAAACAACTGGATCCACACAGGCTGGCCACGATGCCAGTGTACTGACTGTGCACATACCTGAAAAAGTAAATGTATCGATTCATGCCAAAAATCCATGTTCAGTATGTGCCATTTATTTCAACACTGTCCATGTGAAAACAAACAATGGAGCTCTTCTTCTCGCTGTTCAGATTTGTTGTGTAGAACGTATCTGTGCACACAACTCATGGAAGCATGTGCGCATGCTTAGTGAGGGTAGGGATCCAAAAGGGAAGAGTGAAAACAAAATATACTGGTTATATGCTGTTTTGCAGCCTTTCCAAAGAGACCATGTTTGGGTAACACACACTTCAGGCTCACTAATCTCTGGTAGTGCCAAAGTTCTAGACGTTGACATGGAATATTGGTCAGTGAAAGCGAACAATGTAAAAAACGGTCATGTAGGAAAGCTGCTCAACAAAAACCTCATGCAGAACCTCATAGGGACCTCAAGGGGAATTGAATCTGTCAACAGCTAGTGATTGTAATATACTGCTTTTCTCACAAAAATGTTCCATTCCAACATACAGCAAAACAACATAAGAGCAATCAGTCAGAAAACTCTACACCACTCATACTGAGTGCTGCACATTTACAAGCAAACTGTCATCAAGCAAATCATAGTACATACAGTGGCAAGCATTTATAAGACACATACTCACCTGTGCTTTGCTCTCCATCAGACTGCTACTATGCCCGGCTGCTGGTCCTGTGCCGTCATGCAAATCTTAATGTTTTATTCAGTCACTTTCTTCCTAGCTCCACCTGGCAAGTTGCGATTTTATGTACCACAGAGGGATTATGCAGTCCCGGTCAACATCTAATGGAAGTACAGGTAATGGGATAAAAACAGCCCATCTAGTGATCTGCATTGCCAAGTTTTTATTGTTAATAAAAGCAAAACAAAAAGTCATCATAAGGAAGCAAAGAGAGCGTCAGTCTGGACAAGCAATATAAAGGATATGTATGGCCTGTCAGTTTTGCTGGGCAGGATGTGGAAAATCTCAAAGCTCTCCAAAACAGCTCTGACTACTAATGGAGACTCATAATTCCAAACTCCCTGTCCTCTCACTTCAGAGAATAGAACAGAAACTCAGTGGACACAATTCTGTTTTTACTTCCTTTTAATAATGCATGAAAGCGAATAGATTCATTTTCCCCCTCTGTTCAATATTTAAGTGCACAAGGCTACCACTGATCCTTGGTGCTGCTACTTATACTGCATTGAGTACCTCCTCACTAAGTTTCCCTATATCTCACCCTGCTTCTCTGACACCATCTGAGGCAGAGGAGTAATATTGTATGAATTCCCTAGTAAAAGGAACCCATATATAAAGGGTACTGGGCCGGCAGATAATTTCCTCTAGCCGTGCTATTGAGGATCAGCCAGCGGGGGTATTAAGGAGAGGCACAGTTAGGCTGCAGAATTGAACCCCATTACAACTGGATCAAGTCCTCTCTCCACACTCTCTCTCTCTCGCGCTATGTGACTTCTCTGTCTACAGTATCTACACTAATATTTTACTCCTACTACCTACTCTGTCTGCACTCCCTATATCGTACCTTGTTAAATGAAAAGCAGTGCACACTGTGATTTCTTTTTTTTTTTTCTTTGCCAGTATCCATTTTCACATTATAACTATAAATGAAGAAAGTTTTAAACCTAATGTGAAATAAAAATTCAGTCTATGGAGAAATTGGGAGGATAGTTTCATACCATGAGTAAAAGAATATTAACTAATTTATGTACTATATAAAATAAAATAAAAAGTACTATGTAAAATATTAACAATACTCACAAACTGCTACATTCTATGCTGCAACTATCGATCCTTAAATGACCCAGACAAAAATGATGATAACCTTAACCTAACATTTTGTTCTACAACCTTTAAACAATCACTACTAGTAAGTAATTTCTGTAGCTCTAAATCAGGCTGCACCTGCCAAACCTGTGTGGCTCTCTGTTCAACAGTAAACTGCACCAGATATCTCAGGTTTGAAGGGTGAAGGGTTCACAAGAACAGACATGCAGCTGCAGACTATCAAAATGTAATTACATTTTAAAATTAATTAAATTCCTCTTTCAATTCTTGAGTCCAAGTGGAAAAATTCACCTAAACCTCAACTATTGTTTCATAATACTGTGTGTAATTGTGCTGTGATCATAAGACCATCAATTTGTTGGTGTGGCTACAGTTTCAAGAATTTCTGCTTGTAGAGTAAAAAGTTGAGCCATAAGAGCAGTTTTATTATGAAAATAAAATAGGCCCCTGTACTTAGCTTAGCTTACTTAGCTTATCAAGTCACATTCAGGTGACAAGTCTGAAATTAGTTTCAAACTAAATGTCATTTCAAAAAATCATTTCAAAAATGACAATATGGAGCACATATTGTAATAGTTGTAACATATTACAGTTATTTGAACAGTGTTTCTATGTGCCCACTTTGTAAGCTTAGGGAAATAGAGTATGAGATTTAGAATCAATTCAGCAACTTCCTTCCATAGAGTTAAATATAAGTACCATTAATGTTATTATAAAATCTTAGAAATAACAGTAAGAGCTTTAGATACAAATGTACAAAAGTGAAGTCAATTTGTCAGTCTGTAGGTTGACAGTTAGCAAAGTTTCATGCTTCAACAATAAAGTAGCTAATAGTTTGTGAATGCAGGATATTATTCATTGATTGAGTGATGTCCCAGCATTCAGTCAATGTATAATGACCAGTAAATTATCAAGCACTTACAATTGTTGTTTTATAGCTCTGCATACTAACACAGAATAGAGCGAGACAATAAATGAGATGTTTCAGAATTACAAGCTTCTAAGGCCAGAAGTCAGCCGAACCTTCTGCATGAAAACTGGCTTGGAAGATAATCTTATTTAGGAAAGAAGGAAAAAAACTTTTTAAACTTATTGTCTGCATTATCTGAAATTATATGATGTGAATCACCAAAGACAGTAATGAAAAGCAATTCATGCTACATGACTTGGAAGCAAAAGACAAGGCTATGTAGCTTTTAAAGATTAAATAGGCAGCCTTGATTTGCATTCTTCCTCGACTGTTAAAGATACATGAAAGCCAGGAACGTGTAAACATGTTTAGGGGTTACTAGTTGCAGTCTTTAAGATTTGGTCATGTTCACACGCAAGAGGATGGCCTTATTTGAAATAACAGTTTGGCTAAGCAGTTTATGTGATAATAATTGCTCATAAGAATTTTGTTTACATAAATATACACTTGGTTGTGGTTTTTTTTTTCCCACAAATATAATTTGTTTATGACTCACCACCCTCAAAAGTGACCAAACTAATTACAGATGCAACTCTGCTTAATCAGATCATATTGCAATTAAAAATGACATTTAAAAAGGAAAAATAAACTGCTGCCAGAGAAATAGTTGGAAGAGCAACGATAAACATAGTAAACCATAAACCATGAGGCCATCCTTTGGACATTCAGCGAAGAGAGTAAGCTTTTTATTATTCCAAGGTTTTTCACTGGACCTTGTATATTAATTGTTTTCACAGGATGTCATCATCTCTCATCTGACAGTCCTGACAGATGAGAGATGAGACATACTATACACTGGTAAACGTAGTTTGAAATAAAAGTTCTAACCAGCCGGTACAGAATGTGGTTATTCAGCAAAAGATGTAGCAAATATCTTATTTGGATTTAACCAGCAGAAGAAGAAAGTTTTTATGCTGCCTAAACGTGGTTCCAGGATCATACTTTAAGTACAGACTACACTTAAAATTGGAATCATTTCTCTTTTAATTCAAGGGAGTGGTTTGGGCTATGTAAATGCCTATCCAAGTTTGACATGACTAGGCTATACTTCTTCTGAACTGAAAGAGCAACACAAGTTAGCCTTCAACGTCATACATGGCCATTTGTGGTTTGATACAGTTCTGGTATTATATTCCATGTATTAGAAATAGTCAGAATATGTGGAGACATGCTCTCCAAAGCTCCTGTGACCCAGACCCATTGAGTAGCACTGGCAGCTGTGTAAAGATATTAGCTTCAAAAGGTTTCTGAGTGAGGCTCACCCTTTTAACCAATCAGAGCATTTTAGATTTTTCTGCTTGGTCAACCAATTTCTCTCAAAACATATTTAGTTGGGTTCTTTTTTCCTCAGATCTTTTTCTTGTTTTTCTTCCAATCGGAAGACATAGGAGGGACTTAGGCCCGCTGCAAGCTGCAAAACCACGTGTGTGGCTGCAAACCTCTAGAATCAGGTCTAGAATCAGAGGGCCCATGCAGGCCTGGCACGTGCTGCTCAATTACTGAAACTCTCTCAACTCATATATATATATATAGATATATATACTGTGAGCCTATTGGTTAAAGGGAACGTCAATACAACCTCTTACTTTTCCCACCTCCTTTTGAAACACAAAAGAAGATGATCCATGTACTGACCAAAACCGTGCACCCTAACAAATGATAATGAAAAAAGTACATTTCTACAGCAGTCACGCCATTTTTCAAAATGTATTTACATATTCATAACAAACCACTAATACATTCCTTCTCATTAAATACAGCTAACAGTGATTTGGGTCAGCTGACCTTCTGGATCGTTTTTCAACAGGTCAGGAGCAATCAATGTGGAACAAATGCAAATCCTCCTAATATTCAAGGAGAATCAAGTCAAAGTCATTGAAACTTTCGTTTCTGTCTTTTTGCTGTATTTCAACATTTTCCCTAAAGATCACAAAGCATTATCATTGGTCCAATGAAGATATACAGTATGTGAGCCAGTGGGCTCCCCAGTTCTTTCCCTGAGACCATCATCATCGTCATTGCTGTGGTGGGACTGTCGTTCTGCCTAAGTGACTCCATTTGGCCAATTAGCCTTCTCCAGGAAGTGCTCCTCTATTATTTTTCTCCCCCCCCCTCTGATGAAACAATGTCAGGCAGAGGCATTTGTTAGCTGATTATACTACCGTGACATTCAACTGCATGACTCTGTTTAGAACGACAAAACCTCATAAAACATGTAGCGGAATGAGAGCTGACAGTCAGTGATAGATTGGGGGAGAGAGGGAGGGAGAGACAGCGAGAGGACTGAGCGCGTTTGCCCTTGGCTCCATTCGGCAGTTTTTACAATAACAATTAGAGTGTGTGAGATATAAAAGCTAATGATCAGGTCTGTCATATTTGCATATGCAAAGAGCAGTGGGCTGATTGCTTGCACGAAGCGGCACTTAGAGAGCGTAATTAGAGAAGTCTGGCGATGGCGATGTCGACAGCCAGAACAGTGGAGAGATTCCCTCTTAATGAGGCTTGTCACGGTACCCTCTGCCTTGGGTCTTTGCTCCGTGATCTGACACACACACGGATACACACCCATACACAAATGCACACTTTAACCCCGGTCTACAGTGTGTAGCCCAGTTTAGAACACATTTTACTCCACTTATGGATTTTTACACGAACGTGTATCAACTTTCCCAATGCAGAAGTACACCCCCACACACACACATTAAGTCAATTCAGGTACACACACACACAGGCAAACCACATATCTAGCTATCTGCTTCAGACGCAATATTCAGTCTAATTACGGGATATGCTGATATGAAACAGAGCTCCTTTAAACATCCACTTTCTTCTACTGAAACAACTAGAAAAGATTTCTTTCCATGACTTTCAGAGACTCTCTCTTTTTTACACACGTCCTTCTTTATAACATTTCTTTTTTTCTTATTTTCTGCTCATCAGCACCGACTGTTCCCATTTATACTGTTTGGTCCAAACATACCAGAGGCGCAACAACCTGTCACTTTCTAAGCAACAGAGAATCTTTCTGGCTACCAGCGGATGTGGGTCACACTAAGGAAACTCTATGGATGTTCAAGGTTTAATGACTGCATGCACAAAAGCCTAAGGACACACATTTAAAAACTCCTGCATAGGGAGTGTTCAATCTTATACACATGTATTTAGTGAATCCATATCCATGTCCACCGTTTTATATTTTTATATTTATACTTATATTTATTATATATATATTTTAGCCTGAACCAGGGTTGTTCTGTACCTGGTCCTTCTGGCATCAGAGAATACAGTAAAGTTAGAAAGCTCAATGAAGTCCAAAGCATCGACTTACTGTGTGGACAAGTCAGTAGACATAATGCTTAGCACAAACATGGGCCACATTAGAACAACTTTAAGTTCCCTTCATTTTCTTCTGATACACATGAGATCATTAAAAATCCTAAATAAGCTTGCTCATTCATACATTTCTGATCTCTTTAAACCTTATAATCCATCTCACTCTGACTCTGTTGAGACTTTCAAATCCAAATTTAAGCAACTTATTTTCGGTCTTACTTTAGGTTAGTGGCCTTTTCTTTGATTACTACAAACCGGTAACAGCGCTCTCGCCAACAGGTCGGTCTTAGTTATCCTATCTATCCTCATGTTTCTCTCAGGCTCTGTGTGCTGGCCCATTAGCTATCCTGGGATCTCTCTCTCTCCCCAGGCTTTTGATGCCAGTTTCATTTTGAATCCAGTTCCAAGTTGGTAAAACACCTGGATTTGTGCTCTTTGTCAAATCTAGAAACTCAGGGTTTGACTTCTCTGAAGAGTGAGATGGGGGGTGGAGGACTCTCTAAAAACTCTGTATAGATGCCAGTCTGTGTCATGAGGGGCTTTAACAGCCTCTTGGCACATTAGTTAGAGAAGTTAAGGAGCATATCTGTAAAAAAACTATATAAAAAAGTTACATACTGTAGCTTTAAAGCGCAATATACAGTGAGGAACAACGATACCTCCTTCCTATGAACTGTAGTAAAAAAAAGCATGTTAACAAAAAAAACCTGAGCTTGTAGCTTCAAATTCTACTTCTATTTTTTATTTTTGCTTTTTAAAAAGGTTGATGTCTACATTGTCTGGGGAGAGCATGGATCTCTTTGCAGTCATGTTGCCTGCTGTGGAGAACACCCCCTTGCTGGGAACTGAAGTGCCAGACACAGCGAGGCAGCGTTTTGCTATCATGTCAGCATGAAGGGATTTACACTCATTGCCTTCACCATGCCACTGATTCCCCATCCAGTGGAATGCTGCTTGCTGCCTTGTAGGACTCCACCTCATCTTGATTGTGTTGGTGTACATCTAATCTGTGTTCTTGTTCGCTAAGGTCCGCTTGAAAAGGCCTCTCTTCCACTGCTGACTTCTTTTGTGGAAGAGGTGCCTCTAAGTCTGCTCCTGTCTGTGTCAGCTATGTAGATTGACACTTTTAAATTATTAAACAAACTAATTAATTTACACATTTTACAGAACTATAATTGTGATAACATTTATTAGAAGTTGGTATTATAGTCACAAAGACCTCAGTCTCTGGTGAGCTTGGTTTAATGTGGCACAGGGTCTAGGTGACACAAGGACTTTAACCTTGGATCTTTTGCAGTGGATTCAATGTATTAATGCGGTCCTTTAAATAAGAATCCTTGTTTTCAGAGATTCAGCTGAATGGTGGACACTGATTAATCGAGATGTTGTTACAGGGATTTAAGTGTTCAGAGAGGTTTAGGAACTTTTGCATCTGCATTTCCATGTTATTGTATGTTCAAAGAAAAGAAATATCTATGGTTCCAGTTCATCTTCTATCAATCAACTTTTACATTCGTGCTTAGTTTCTTAGTCTTCTCTTTGTCATATGTTTTAATGAATGATGCTCCACAATTAGTTTGTCTCGATCCATGGGAGGGTACATTTACTTAGGAATAACTCTTTAGTTTAAGTTAGAGAAAGCTTGTGATTATGTTTAAAGTTGAACTGAATGCTGAAAACCTTGTCATTGAACAAGCAGAAACAGGTTTTTAACCACTTTGTTTTTTTATTAATTTGTTTAGTGTCAACATGTATCCGATTTGCCATTTATGTTACTATAATCACATTAGATCACAATGTCACAATGTAAATAAATACAATTGTGTGGTGCCAGTTTTTTGTAGTTTTAGTGTCGGGATTATGTTCTCTATATATTGTAATATATTAATACTATCATATGTCACCCTGATTGCCCCTAACATATATCTGCTATGTTCTCTGTACTGTACACATGAGAGTTTTCCTGTGTTGTATGCTGTACATATGGTTAAGCCCTTGAGGTAAATGAGTCCAAGTTATCTTGGACTACATAACTACAAAATAATTTGAGTCATCAGTCTGCTGTGTGTAGCTGTTCACACATGGTGCTGTCATGCATCAAACAGCTATGGACAACAGATACTATAAAAAAATTTAAAATGACAGATGACTACAACTGACAGTATGGCACAAACTTAAAATCACAGCAGCCTCTTAACAGAATTAATGTTGTATAAAAAAATCTGACATTGCGCATAATGCATTCATTCTGGTTATTATAGTTTTAAAATTACCTTCCCTTTATGAAACACTGGTTATATATGCCAGATGTGCCACATTAGTAAAAAAAACTCTGAGCTGCACTCTGAGCTATCATGCAAGTTGTGGTAATGGACATTTTCCAGTCATTACATTTGGGATTTGTGCAATTCTATGCACAACACGAACTTGTCATGATCACCTCCTCCTTGATCCTTGAAGTCTTCACAAGCTCTCATTAAATTTGGGTTGTTTTTAACCCCAAAGATGCAGCTGCAGCTCCCTGATCACAGAGCTCAGAAATCCCTCTGTTCTCTGTAAGAATGCCAGAACCTGCTTTGCCCTGTTTCATTTCAATGAACCTCCCACCTGTTCACTGAGCGCTCTACATTTGGCACTAAAACACAGAGGCACAAAGCAAATTTCAGGGTCAGGAAATTACCGAACTGTCTGATCATTGTGCTGCCACCTGTCATTATGTCATCCCTTTGCTGTTTAGGAAATGAGGAGCCATGTTAGTCAAATGGATTGCACCCTCGGTACAGTTTTCCTTGTGTGTTAGTCCCTTCCACTACAGATGCATGGAGAAATGCAAGGAAAAGTTGTGTGAGGAGAGAAAACAGCAAAATCAGCTGTAAGTCGAGTCAGAGAGAGTAGTAGTAGAGGAGAGAATGATGAGTGATTGAACTGGTGGTAAGAGTGGATTTTGTGATAGTCTGAACCAAAACTCTCAGCGAAAGAAGGAAGGAGCAAGGCCCTCTGGGTAGCGTAGTCAGCAGAAGCAAGATGGTGGAAGCCAAGTCCTCCACATGGCTACTGGCAGTGTCACAACAACGATGGCGATGACTGTGGCAATACAAAGTGACAAAGAAACAAGGAAGAAAAGGAGATCTTGACAAAAGGTGAGTTATAACAAAAACACAGTGATTAAAAATGCAACAAAAAAATCACTGCAAGCACTGCAGGCAAAAAAACTCTGAGACAAGATCAAGGAGTCTCTAGTCTGAAAATCCAGTGTGAGTCTGTGAACCAGTTTCCAAAGGGTGTCTGTGTTAATAAAGGAAGAGGAGGAAATGAGGGACAGGTAGAGATGATCCGGTTGATTACATGAAGCTGGATGCCATGGATTAAGGAAAAAACTGGAAACAAACCAAAAGCAAAGAGCGACCTTATGAGATGTGAGATCTCATCCCTGTCTAATCTGGTCTTTAGTTGTGTGTCTCTCTTAGCATGCCTGGTAATCTTTATCCAGACACATTCACTTAATACTTCTCAGACCTTTTTTGTAATGTATTTGCTCCTTTTTTCACACCCACAAAGATGTCTTTTTATGTTGGCCAAATTATGCTGGGGTGACCAAGAGGTCATCATAATCTGTACTAATTAGAAAGACAACAGTCTGTCTCATGCTAATAGATGCTGGGTAACGAAGCTAAAAGGAGAGTTAAGGAATGTCAGAGAGGTGAAATCATTTGTGTGATAGGTGTGCTTGGCCTTTAGGACGTATGTGGTTACAGTTTGTCAGATGGCAGATAGGGTGGGCTCTTGGTACCGCGACCGTAATGGTCTGTTGTAGTAAAGTCAGATTAAATTATATACAGAAATTTGTAGTTTGAGAAGGGCAGGGCCATGTGGGCCTTTGACGATCATAGACAGATATCCCCCTTCCTGTAAGCACAGAAAACCTGGTATTCCAGCCGCTTTATCCTCTAGTGAGCATATTCTTGCCACAAGATCGATTTCTCTCTTCCTTTACCTTTATCAATCTGTCTTTCCCACCATTTGCACCCCTTTTTCCCTCCATCTATCTCTCTCTATTCCACCTTACCATTTATTCTGCCTTCCCTTAATCTATTTCTCTCTGTCTCTTTTGCTACCATTTGTCTCTCCTTACTTTCCCCGATTCATCCCTCCTCTGTCTCACAGTGTATTAAAATGCCTCATTTGGATCCGTTCTCGGCTCATGCACTGCAGCTTTCGTTACCCTGGTCAAACCCAGAGAGCATCTCATCAGCTTTGTGGAGATCAATCTGTCTGTCCTTTCACTGCTCTGTTTGCCTCAGCAAAGAGATTAACAGATTACCCCTGCCCCCACCTGAAGAATGTCTATTTGTCATGGTAAGTCAAGACAATAGGTGAAGGGAAAGCACATTTAGGGTGTTAAAAGTGTAGAGGTGCATTAGAAGTAGGATGGAAAAACATGAAAGGTGAGCGAGTAGAATTTTTTAAAATATCCTGACAGTGTGTATTTTTCTTTTTTGTTCTTCTCTGGTCTGTTTTAAATTAAAACTAAAGACAATATAATTACTAGCAATTCTGATACAAACCTTAATGTGAGTATACATGTTACTTTAACCAAACAGTATACTAACTCCAAAAAAGTGTATATTACATATTGGTTTTGATTAATTGTCTAGGACTGTTGATTGATTATCCTCAGTGGTTGAGCTGAATAAGTTGCTGTCTCCAAGTCAAGTTAGGCTGTTGCTCCTTGCTGATGATGTTAACCAATCCATTAATTGATCCTAGGTAGGGTGGAGTTGTCTGTCTAGGTGAAGAATGCCTCTGGCAACAAGGTTTGAGAAAATAGAAGGAGCATGACACAAGGGAAGTAGAACATTACCCAGGCTTTAAAATAGAAGTCGGTCTGCTCCTTCAGGTGGCTGAAAATGAGACTGAAACTACCTGTGACTGTAGGTATAGGTGACAATGAAATGTTCCATTGTGATCTGCTGAAGCAAGAATAAAGACATATTGGAACACCACTGGCTGTAAGTGTTTTTAACTATTGATAGGTATACAATTGACGATTAGCTGTCAATCACATGACGATTGACAATTAGCTGAAATTGTCCCTTTTTATGATTTTCAGGTCTTAAATGACATTATACGGCTAATGACTCTTTCAACCATCTGAAAGAAGTTTGACACACATAAAAAAACATTTTCTATGACCTCTGGAGAAGCAAAAAGAAGTCAAGTCCATACAGCAGCACTGCTCAGGGAGATTTTCCTTGGAAGTTCAAGATAGGGGTCATGTGACTGGTAGTTAAGCAGACACTAAGATTTTCATCTGGATCTGATTACCTTCTTACTGCGTCCGCCTTTATCCTAGCCCCATGATACCTTGTGTGAGTTATAGGCATAGCTTCTAGTTATACCTTTCCATTTCTGTAGATCCCATACTCCAGAGATGAATTCAAAGGTATGATCGCATTCCCCAATTTAAAAAAAAAAAGTTTGAAAATGTCCTCTTACTATCAGTGAGAATGTGAGAAAATGTACTGTAAGTACCAAAAGCAGCCAATTTCATATCTGTACATCCCACCTTAGAAAACTTAATATCAGGGAGCCATTGAAAAAAAAAACACCCTTACCCCTCAGGGTAGCTGTTTTCACCTGTTCACAATCTTTAAAGTTAAGACAGATTTATACTTACTGGATATTAATGGAAGTCAATCTTCTCATTTCATTTAAAAAAAAAAAAATGCTTTGCTTATTTTCCAGAGTCCTTAAATTTTCCTGTAAAATGTGATCCACCTTGTTTGCTCGTCCTTCATTTCCCAAAAATCTCTAAGCAAGGAACTCACCTGTTGCCTATTGCTTAAACTTGTAATTGTTAGTTTAGTAAAGGGAATACCTTCAGGTTAGTCCCATATTGGTGACATAAGTTGTAAAAATGTTCTCCAGCTAAACCTACAGTAGCTAATTTGCCTACTATAGCCAAATCATGGATAAAATATATGCTTATTAATATCAGGAGTAAATGGAAACCTCTGTTATCAAATGTTCAGATAGCATTACTCGACACAAATGACATGTTAACACAAACTGTAAATTTTGTCGTGGGAAGAAAACAATGGAACAGCTTTTAATACTCTAGTTTTTATTTTAGATTCATGTGAATGTTTTATATGCCGTGCATGTGTTGGTCCTCTACTTTTAAGTTGTTGGGTCGAGTTGTAGCTACTGTCGCAAAGTAAGTCATTTATACAGGATATCATTAAAAGCAGAGATGTGCTTGCAATTCAGGGTGGACACCTCATGATATTGACCCTCCCTTATTACAGTAAAACAGATGATCATGGAGATGTCGTCATGCATTGTCTTGATTGTTCATGAAAGCACTGCTGTGCTTCACATTCTTAATGTTCCTCATAAGTGACCATGCAATCATGTGAACCACATGGTGCAAATTATATGTAATCAAATCCTTAATCAGGGGCTTTTGTCCCATTTAGAAATGGAGGGGGGGAAGTATGTTGATCCAATCAGTGGAGTTACAATGTAGACAGTGGCCACATTTATATTTTTGCATTATGCATGAGTACTAGTGTGGTCATAACAGCTGGTTATTCACGTCCTCTGACTCAAAGCAATATGTACCAGTCTATCTTTAAATTACATCCACACCTCCAGACCTATAAAGCAGGGTCTTTAAGAACCATATACTGTACATGTATACGTGTGCTGACTTCCTGATTGTGTAATGTACTGTATATGCAGGAAGACCAATAAATATTAAATTCAATTTACAGACGATCACACCAACTTCTCTATATTTTCTTTTTATGTTACACTTTTTATTAAATTCTGCCTCATTTTCGGTCTTTGACCAATGAGCGTTTGCACACTGCTACACAACCTGCCTAACCAAGCAGCTGTGGTTTGCCTAGTTCAGCATGAAAATGATAATTACACATTAATGGACGATTATGGCCAGATTTTTTCTTCCTCTCTACTGGACTCTATTATTTTCAAATTCTCTGCATGGTTTAGTAGGTTTGGAAGCTGTACAATGAGGACATATAAACTAGTGTTAGTAGCTGAGCCTGCTACTTCTGGATTGGGAAAGAGGACTTGCTGAATCACAAGAAACTAATTAGGTGTGTGAGAATATTGTAGTTGTAGAGCCCATGGTGTTGCTTCATTCATGAGAAGGCACTTATTTTTATCTTGTTGTTCAATCTTCTGCTATGTACTCAGCATGTGCAAATAAGCCAAAGCTAAACTAAGTGTTAATGTCACCAAAGGAGGATGGTAATGCATCAGGCATTCTAATTCTATAAAAGTCCTATTATGGTGATTCACAAGGGCACGTCGGGTAAAACTGAGATGGAGGGCATCATTTTGGCATTATGCTTGTCTCTTTGTTTAACTGCTGATGATAACTGTTAATACTGATCTTCTGTATATGCAGTGTCAAGAAAAAGTATGTGAACCTTTTGAAATGTAGTGGTTTTCTGAATTGATTTGTCATAAAACATGATCTGATCTTCATTTTAGTGAATTGTACTTACAGATATGATGTGTGTTTAAAAAGTATGTGAACCCTTAGAATTAATTGACCCACATGGGCAGCAATAAACTCAACCAACATGCTTCCTATAGCTGTGGATAAGACATCGCCGTTTCGCCCATTCTTCCCTTCAGAACTGAATCTTTGGATGTCTCGTGTGTGGCTCTCTGCAAGTCGTTCCAGAGCATCTCTACTGAGTTGAGGTCTGGGCTCTGACTTGACCACTCCAAAAGGTGGATTTTGTTTTGCTGAAGCCATTCTGTTGTTTGATAGGGGACATTGTCCTATTGCATCACCTAACTTGTCCAGAGTTACAGCTGACGTACAGACATTCTCACATTATCCTGAATAATTTTTGATACACTTGGGAATTTACCTTCCCCCCAATCACTGCAAGCTATCCAGGCCCTGATGCAGCAAAGCAGGTGTGCAGCAATGTTCATTTTAGTAAGCAGCAGCTTCCTTTGTGGTGTCCTGCCATAGACACCCTGCACCCATGTTAATCTAAAATGCTGAAACCAGAGTTCTGACTGGAATTAGTAAGAGAGACCACATTTCTCTTAAATTAGCTTTTCTCCTTTGGCTCAATGTAAAATCCAGAATTGAATTTAAAATCATTTTCCTCACATATAAAGCACTTAAAAATCAAGCTCTGTCATATCTTAAAGACCTCATAGTTCCGTATTTTCCCAGCAGAACACTTTATTCTCAGGGTGCAGGTCTACTTGTGGTTCCTAGAGTTGCTAGAGCCTGGTTCTTTGGTTAAAGAGAGTTTTTCCTCTCCACTGTCACCTAAATTAGGGTTCTGCATACAGTTATATAGTATTTTGTAACGTCTTAAACCTTAAACACTTTAAGATGAATTAAATATAATTGAATTGAATTGACATATCTATTTATTCTATGATATATATTTTTTAGGAAAGGTAATGTAGCTAAAATATTGTTAAATACAGCACTTTATGGCTTTAACCTCAACATAAAAATGAATGCACGCTAAAAGCCCATGACAATATGCATCCAGAACTATTTTAATAGAACCTACAACAGCAACATCACAAATTTGCTGTCACATATTAATACATGTTAAAAATTTGTTGTGGATGTTGCTGTATTGTGATAGAGTTTCACAAAACAAATTTAAACCATTGGAAGAATTTACAATTTCAAAGGAAGTGCATACTTAAAGCAATCTTGCAAAATACCAACACAGAATGTGGTCACTGGTCTCTACTAGTCAAAAATGATTTTTTTGGATATGTCAAAAGTTACAGTACTTTGAAATATGATATACTTACACTTCTCCTTTAAACTGGGTCAGTCAACAACGCCTCAACCATAACAATATAAAGAGGAAACAGAGCCACCTGCATGCTGATGCATTCGTATTCTCTTTACATGCTGTATTATAAATCAGATGACTAATCCTGTGCATGTTGTTTTGTGAAAATATCCCACTCTTGGGAGACAGATGTTACTCATTTTTGCAGCAAAAAGTGAGGTCTAGCACAAGCTATCCACATAGGAGCTCAAACATACAGATTCATTGACAAGTGTGTGTTGACCTTGACCTTTTAGCACAGCACTGGGCCTTTGTGCGCGAGTGTGTATGTTCCTACTTGAAAAGATGATGAAAATGTATTCTGTCTATTGATCTAGGTGGGCTCTCTCTTATACACATATACACGTCTATGCTTTGCACTGTGCATACACAAACTTTAATGAATGTTTTGAGAGAGTGCTATACTGCAGCAATGGCATATTTTCAGTATAACACACAACAGTATCTCTAGTGTTATTTTGTTTTTTTAGTGTTGTGTGCAGTGATTTAGCTTGAGCAGTTTTTAACCTGATGTTATTCCATCTATAATTATTCTTCACAAGTGACACACTGGACCTTACTAAAAAAATTTAGGCAACATCCAGCAACCATAGCAATTAGGAGAGGAGCAGAAGTCACAGTTGCTCATGGGGTATTCAATGTTCCTGTCTCGTTTTGAACTGATGTGAACTGTTGTTACTTCACTTATTTTAACTTTCAGCTGTTTTCTATTAACCTATCAAACATGAACAATTTAAATAGCTCAACGCAACTAATGATTTTAGGTGGTTTATCCAAATGAAAGTTTTAGTGACCACTGCAGTGGCTTTTCCCTAACCCTGTTTATTCCTAACAATCTTTAGCTTAAGATCTCTTGTCTGGCAAAATTAACAGCTTGGGCCTAATTTCTACTTTCTGCTGAGGTTGGTAATCCACCATTACTGTCTAAATCAGATACCCTGGAGAAGAAAAAAACAAAACTAAATTCAATTCAATCAGTCTATGTTTATGTTAAAGTTAGTTTTTCCGCATTTTGAAATACAGTGGGTTCTTCTCTGCACTCTACCCTACAGACTTTGTATTCAGTTTTTTGTTCCTTCATCCTGGAACAAATTTCAGTCACCACAGAGCAGATCAAGTAACTGCGACAGTTTTAGGAATAACTGCAGTAGCATCTCAGTCACTGAAGCTGCACCCCGTCCTGTCTCTGCTGTCCCATCTCAGCAACACAGCTGCAGTGGTGTCTTCTTTCTACTAACTAATTTTTTTAAACCACTGCTACCGAAAAGAATTACTGTAGAAGCCGAGGTATATATAAAACATATAAACTTTATAAAAATTTCTAAATCTGCAATAGAGTGCATGTACATGGCATCTACAACATGCTTATATCATAATACAATACAGACGAGAGTAAAAAAAACACCCCCACAAAGTACAGCTGATACACAATAGACTGCTCTTCAGTCCAGGCGTTTATTTGTCACTTCCCATTTCACTGCTGTTTGGTTTAATCTTGGCCTAAGGTGCTGAATATATTAAATGTACTAGAATCATTTCTCACATGTTCTGCTGTTTTTCTCCAACAAAAAAAAACAAAAAAAAAAAAACAGTGGGAGATTATGTTTTTTTATGCACAGTCTCATTTTTTGAAAAGCTGCAAGGAAAATTAACTCTGAATATCTTGTGTTGAAGCAATACCTTGAAAACTGCCTACGACATTCCTGCAAGCTGATGTCTCGTGCAAGGGAATAAAACTGAAAATTTACAGTATTCATTTAATTTTGCTCACACAATTGCAACAGAAAGATGTTTATTTCACTGCATCCAGATTCGATGCCTTGTGTTTTGGCATTAAATTTTGCTCTGCCTTTATGTCTTTGTATTTTGGCATGAAGTCAGACAACAACTGTGCTATTATAAGTGTATGAGTGACAGTTAGAGAAGCTAATAAACATAATTGTGCTCTATCCACTGCTCTCAACACTAGGAGGGTTTTAAGGTGATGAAGAGTGTTGTCAGAGTGTTAGTTACCACCTTGGCTTTCAGCGCACAACCTCACACTTCGGGAGCACTATCAGCTCATTATCCCCACATATACATGTGGGCGTACACACACACACACACACACACACACACACACAGCTTTTTCCACAAGGCAGTATACTGATAGTGTTGTACAGAGAACTAATGAGAACATTCTTCAAGTCCATAACCTTTACCTGTGCATTTGTGTGTGTGCTCGCGCCTGTGCACATACATGTGTATGCGAGTGTCTGCACCCTACCACTGCCTGATATCTTGACAGGTGGAGAATAGGTTGTCATTCAAAAAGAAAAATAACAATAGGTGTTTACGGTTTGTCAGCAAATTGAATCTGTAGTGCAGAGTTTTAAAAAAAGAAAAAGAGAAAGAATTCTTATTTTTGTTTGTGCTGGGTTTGCCGTGTGATGAATGAGTGTTACAATGTAGACCTATTGCAATATAGTAATTAATGTCAGAGTTAAAGTGGTTTGTTTGATATACCATTATCTGAAATCAAAGGTGTTTCAACAACATGCTGTATCTGTTCAGTCAACACTTTTTTCACTCTCCTCTCTCCTCCTCAGCACAGTTTTTATTAACTTATGAATAATCTTTGTATGTTTATTTATGTTGTCTATGTCTATGTTGTCGTTATCAAGCACAAAGTTGCAAAGCAGTCAGGTGCTTTGTTGCTAGAAACTATTAAACTAGAACACAATGCGCCATAGTGGTGAACATACATAAAGTAAATATATTGGATGCTAATACAATTAAGGTCTGGTTCAGGTTTCTGCAGAATATGCAGCTCAAATGGCTGCAGGAGGACCACAACAAGTCCCAATCTGAATCTATGATGTCATGTAAAAAATATGATTCACCAAAGTAAAGATGTGGTTTCTAAAGAAGGAGCAGCAATTTACCTTAAAAAATGTTTTCTCTAACTATGACAGCTGTCTTTCTCTAAGACACACACAGACACAAAGTGGAATAGAATATAAATGATGACAAAATGGATATAAAATGTACTGTAGGTCGTCCGCTGGCTCTGCTTTTTGTCTTTTGAATGACAGTGCCCTCTGATGAAATGTTGTATAATCATATAAAGCCAGTCAGCCAATCAGTAGAAAATTTCATTTGGAAATACAAACTGGAAAAACAAGTTTTGTAATTATATATATAAAATTATATATATTTTATTATCATACACATGGAGCGTGTACTTCAGAAAGTCTTCTTTATTTCTTTTTAAACATGCTGGGCCATGATCAAGCTTTAGTTTTGCAGTGCAATTTTCTCAGAGAAAAATAAATGTGTGGCAACAACTCCTTTGGACACAATGTGTCACTTTCATAACAGATAAAATATGTCCAAGGCTAGAAACACAAAACAGTTAGCCCATAGTTTTAAAAAGAGAATAAAAAAAAAAGTTAGTTCAAATGCTCCAATGCTTGCTCCCTATTCAAGCATTATAAAATCACACTGCTGCGTTCTGTACCTTTGCAAAGAAAACCCAAAAGCAACCCACATTTTGCAGTTTAAGCTGGTATTTACATTTGACCAATTACTATAGTTTTACTACTACATTCTAGAGACAATAGACAGTAACAGATTTTTTATGGTCTTAGGCTACACTAATACCGCACATACAGTACTTTCTATAAATCTGAGAATCTGGCTTTGTGCTATAATTTGGCCTTCTATAAAACTTATAAAACATTTTAACAGATTTTACATGTTAATGAACATTTGAGTTTGACATTTATTTATCTTTATTGTCGTTATTTTGATCCATATTAGCTTCCACACGCTGTGAAAGTGGTCGATGGCGTTTCTGGGGTCCACACAAATGCAAGAAAAAAGGCGAATGCAAAGGCAAAAAAACAAAACAATTTAAAATGTATTACTGTGTTAGCAGATTATATCACATATAAGAGTTTTTAATTAGCAACTGACATTTCTATATAAACTATGTCTTCATGCTGTTATAAGAATAACAGACAGTAGTGGTGTAAACATTCAAAACGTCCAACAAACAGCTTTCTCTTACTGACAGGATGGACAGATTCTGGGCATCCCCTACATCTAGCTAATACCATACTGTCACCACGCTTATAAACTAATCTTAATAGGTTTGGTTTTTCTATGACATATAGCTATTTTTATGACATATATTTATATATGCAGAGACAACTCCACCTTTAGTACTTGGCAAACAGCCAGTCCTCCCCACTTGCCTTTAAATTTGTGCCTTCTGCTTTCGCTGCCAAAAGCTTTTGGCATGCATATTGTGACATTGCAAGCAAAACACCAGCCTTAAATGATCGGATCCAGCCGCTGACCTTAAATGGAAGAATAATGATAAATAAAACAGCAAGCCAAGATTGGTTCATTTTCACACACATCCAGATTTCTAATAACTAACTTACTCAGTTACCACTAAAACCACAAATTTTGAACTCAGCAGGCTTTGCCCCAAAGCAGCGGGACAAAGCCTGCTGATGTTGATATGAGTCATTTTAAGAGGAAATTACAAAAACAAAACAAAACAGAAAAGATGATGCGATGGGACATTCCCTTGCAGTTTTCCCCATTTATTTTCTTCCCCACATATTGTGAAACTGTCAAAATGCAGCTTCAGTGAGGCCCGAGTGTCAAACATAGCGTCTACAGCCACAATATCAGTGGATTACAAAGAACAGTTCACTACATAAACAGTACATTACAAACTAATAAATGACAACTTTCACTGTGCTTCAGATGCCCGTTCATTGGATGTATGAAGCTATTGGCTGGTTTATTTCTCTGCCACACACATAGTTGGAGTACGTGTTGATCCATTGCAATTCCATCCCAACCCTCACAAACTGGGATGGCCCTTACATTTACATGTTATAAACACAGATCTGTGGAAAGTCAGCTTTGGCCTTTATTCAGCCTTATTGTCTTCTAGAAGCAAATACTAACTAACCAGAAGTGCTTTGAAGTATCAACTGCTCTCCTAACCTTAACTTTCTCTGACTGGCTAGAAGGACGAGGCTTGCTCACAAACGTTTGCCTTTAACAGCACTTCTCCATGTGGCTCATGTTTCACTCTTAAATGTCAGAAATGAGTTGCGCGACTAGTGTCCCCTCATTTTTTTTTTTTTTTTTTTGTTTTTGATTATTTTGGTCCTATTTCACTCCTGCCTTTGGGTTCCCAGGTCTCTCTCTCTTAATTTGACCCAGATTCACATTCACACTCGCACACACACTCTCCCAGCTGCAGTCACTCTGCTAATTAGGTTCTGCCTCTCCCTCCCACACACACCTTTCCCAGGTTGTAATCAAGCCTTCAGAGAATAAATACACACACACACACACACACACAGACAGACAGTCTCTGCTAGTCTGTTGTCTAGCGTCCATCCTACTATGCGCCATCCTTCTACTCGTTTCTCCATTTGGACTTCTCATCTTCTTCTGGTGCTTTTCTGTTGTGGACTCTCATTTGGGTGTTTCTGTGTGATGTTCGATGTTTTGTGGTTTCTGCTTTTTTACTGTCCAGGAAATTAGTTGGTGGTGTTTTTCAACTGTCCACTTCTTATCATTTATGCCTGAATTCTGGCAGATTTTATTGTCATTTTAACCCTCTATCATTTGTTCTGAAGCCTGATGATCTGAAACACTTTTCTCCTGAAAATTGCACTTTTACCAATTTTCTCGAGTCTAAGATGTGTGTGCTGAGACGTTCTGAACAATGTGGAGTACTCAAGTTTTGTGTCAACTGATGCGTAAATCTTATCTTACTACTTTGCTGTACCATGGTAATGTTTACTTGGTCTTGATCTGTTTGGTGTATCTCCAGTAATAGGTGTCCTTCATATCCTTCCCAAGGAGTGCTGCTTTCTCAGTACTACGTTCATTGACAGAGGAAGAGCAAACAACTGACTTGTACATGTCCCTCTGGCCCGCCACTCATTTCATTTAGAGGATCAACAGAACAACCCTCTTGTGCTTTAAATTTTGTGGAGAAGGCACATTAAGATAAAAACAAGCAGAAATGTTGTGACAAGGCCACAAAACCTCAATTTAGTTAATATGCAAATGCACAACACTAACCTAACCTAACACTGAACCTAACTTAAGCTGTTAGCTACTTAGTTTGAGCACAGTGTTAACTACTTGCTATTTAAATATATGTGATAGCGAATGTTTAAAATATGTAACATTTTAATATTAGTATGTAATTTAAGAGGAAGCAATGGAGGGGACAAATAAAGACATTTTAAAATGAACCTCTAATCTCCAATACTGATTCTTGTATTAAGACTCAAGTAGTAGATCTAATATTAAAACAACAATTATCTCTCTCTCTCGTGGTGAATTATAGGAGTATGATAAACTGAAAACTATTGTGCTTATTTCAGGTCTCAACCCTTTTCCCTACTATTACTGTGAGATAATGTCACCTTTGGATTACTCCTCAGGTATTTAAGTTCTCAAACTACTGATGACTTAAAGTGTCTTAATAAGCTTGTAAATGATCCATTCTCTCTTTCCAGAACACGGGAAATAAATACATTGCACAAAATCTAAAGTTTGACACAGCTCTGGCTACTCTGATGTGTGCCAGATAGCTTCCCTTGAAAGATGATCATTGCCCTAAAACCAAGCTTCTCATAACCACCCACATCAGTGGAATCTTTCATTTATGTATTTGTATTTGTATGATTGTTCTCAAATTGACAGTTAATTAGATGCACAAGGACGCCATTAATCTGTAATCAATCACAGATCAAAGTTTGCAATGCTTCACTACAAAGTGAATACACAACACCCACAAGTAATTCTCTGATCAGATTGTCTCATCTGTATTCTTCACAAGTAGCAGTAATGGCACATTTGCAATATGCATATCTAAAGAACATGTACGAATCTTATATGCTCAGGCGCGTTTAATCTTGCATGCACTTATCATGGTGCGGATCATCTTTTAAGCAATGCTGTGATGCTTGTGATATCTTCGTTCTTACTGGAAGATTCGAGAGTTTCCGCTGTGCGACCACAAACCAACAAACACGTCTTTTTTTAAGGAGAGAACTCTTGCAGCGTCAAGATAAATAAAACAGGATGCATTTCCAGTTGTATTATCTGTGAAGTTCCCTTTGTGCATTTATTTCAAGGCTTTTGAGCTGCTGTAACGTTTTACAAAGTCAGAGACTGTTGAGTCGTGCTGGGCTGTCTCTCAGACTCACACTGTGATTTGTAAAGGCAATTTGACTTTCTCACTTACTTGTTCCCATTCAATGACCAAAAATACATAGCAGTGACAGAATCCTTATTGTGATGGAAGACTTGTTTAAAAATATACAAACTGATATTTCATATGTTCACTGGGTTTGGCTGCCCAGTTTTTGTATTATAGTCTTTTTTGTTCAGAGGTTTTTATGTTCACCACCATTTCTCGATATACACCTGGAGCTTTTCTTGCTGAAATTGAACCTCAATTTAAAGCCGGCTTATACAGGCCTATTTATTTTTGTTTTTCCTATTGCATTTCTTTAAGGAAGAATTAATTTAAACGTTGAATTTTGAACTACTATAAGCTTTAGTGAGCAAGAATACTTCAAACTACTAATACAATATAACAACATAAAATAAATAATCTTCTCAATTGTTCGAAATGTCGACTGCTATGCTGACGATACTCTGTATGTGTCTATAAGGACCTGCTCGAGTCTTATCCTGTAAGACGGTAAGCAGTAGGTCACATTATTCCCTGCAAGTACATTGAGATAAAACTGAGATACTGGTTAGTGATATGACCCAACATAGACACCAGCTTGTTAAATACCATTAACACTCAACAATTCTGTAATTTCTGGAAGCTTAAGAGCTTCAGCTTCAATAATTCTAATAAACCTAGTATATACAGTCCACATCGTCCTGTCAATGAGATTGCTGCAAATCTTTTGGAGATCTCTCTGACTCTGTTTGTTCAAACACATGTGGGTTCAAGCTCTCTTTTCACTCTCTCTCTCTCTCTGTGTTGGACCATCAGCTGTCACTATCCTCTTCCTATTGACGCCTCCTTCCAGAAGTTTGGGATCTGGATCTTTGTTCTTCAGCCTTTCCATATCTCACTCTCTCCTGTGTGTCCATGTTGTCTTCACTAACCTGTTGCTATGAATTTCCAGAAACTCTGAACTCACTCCTAAATGTATTCCATTTCATGTAGTCCTTGGGATTGTTTGCTTGAACTTTTTTCCTGCACCAACATTTGACACTTTCTAAATCTCTCCATTTTGAGCAGCAAATTTGTAAGTATGACATGACTGTTGTTGGACTCGTGCCGTGCAAATTGTAGGCCGAGGCACACGTATGGCACACATATTTTATTTATTTATTTTTTGCCTTCAATGTGTGTCAGGCATATTTTCTCTTTGCTCTTTGCACCACTGCCAGCCAGCTACTAGCTGTAGATGAAGTTTTATATGCCATGTCCATTTCAATTGAGATTGTATGCTACAGTGTAATACTAGAGTCACTGCAGGCCTCCTAAGACAGCCCATGAAGTTGGTTATGGATGTGGAAGGAAAACACCTTAATGAATTTTGAAAAGTCCCAGAGAACTTAATATTTCATCATACGTGTGGTTACGGATCCTTTGTTCTGGCGAGGTTCATTTAACATGTACGTGACTGTTGCTGCAAAAGAATCAAACAATGCCAAAAAATCAATTTCATGTGCAGTGTGTTTTGAGTCTGCATAGTGTGTGTGTGTGTGTGTGTGTGTGAGTGTATCTGTGTGTGTTTATAAGATGGAAAGTTTTTGGTCTTTGGAAATTCTGAGCACATGTAACCCACACATCCACCAAGACAGTTTGTGCATCTTTATCATTTTACCCATGTCCTATATGTGGGTTTGTGTGTGTTGGGTGTGTTGCAGCCATTATCATTTCAGTGTTTGCCCAGAATTTGTTGTTTTGCTTGAACCGAAGCCCATATCACATCTCTATGTCAAAGAGAAATACTGTCATGTAATTACTCACTCCTGCTTACACACACGCACACAAACACACACTTTTTATTACACCCTATCTACCTCGTTTTTACGGAGCGTTTGTGTGCAGGTTAACAAATAGTTTATCCCCACCTCACTCCCCCCAACCATGCTGTTTCGCTATGGGCGAACATTTTTCTCTCCCTCTCCCACGTCTGGCTTTCAGTCTCTGTGTGTGTCTCTCTCTGAAAAAACACACACATATGGTGCAGCGGTGAAATTGATGTGCTTTCCCTAAAACAAACTCTGATGTACAGAGCCAATTCAGAATTTCAATTCTGAACTTCAAAATAGATCTCAATTTCACATAAAACTGTCTCAAGAGGACAACAAATGTACATGCTAGACACAGTAAATGTCACAGTTTCCTTGTCATATGGTTTGGAAGTGGATTTGGATTCTTCTAAAGGTTAACACCAAAGGTTATCACACTCAGAAATGCAATACCCATTGTTTCTCAATTGGTCATATGATAATTAGCTCCTGCAATACAACACATTAACTGGTTCCATTTTGGATCCAGTTGCAGGTTGGTAAAATGCATATTTGCTTACCTCAGATGCTAACAAGTCTCATACTGAATGTTTTCATTTTTCTTTTCTCTTTCTTGTTTGTAAAAAGTAGTGAGCAAAGCAATCGGGTATCAGGATTATAATTTTAAGCCAGCACTGTCTGCGGTTTTTGACAGTTGAAATGAGAAATGTCACCAGTGACAGATTCTATCGGCTGTAGCCAATTAGTGTTAATGCCACATGTATGGACTTGCCTAAATGAAACTGTCTGTATTTGCTCAGTGAGCCTTTGTGAGGGAGACAAAAAAGAAGTATCTAGAACTGCTTTCTTCCACCTGAGGAATATTGCTAAAATTAGGAGCATCCTGTCTCAGAGTGATGCTGAGAAACTAGTCCATGCATTTGTTACTTCCAGACTGGACTGTTGTAATTCACTATTAATAGGATGTCCCAATAACTCATTAAATAGCCTCCAGTTAATGCAAAATGCTGCAAATGTAGAATGGGAGGCAGAGCCCTTAGCTATCAAGCCCCTCTCCTGAGAAACCAGCTCCCAGTTCATGTTTGGGAGGCAGACGCCCTCTCTACATTTAAAACTAGACTTAAAACTTGTCTTTTTTATAAAGTGGCTCAGATTACTCTGAACCATCTCTTAACTACAGTATGCTGTTATAGGTTAGTCTGCTAGGGGACCTATACTGATACACTGAGCTCCTCTCCTCTCTCCTATAGTCTATCCATTCAAATGCTACCATTGCATGTCATTAACTTTGTGTCTTCTCTCTCCTGTAGTTGTGTTTCCTCCTCTCTGTCTCCCTCTCTCTGTAATTTTCTGCAGGTATACTTGGGCTTGGAGCTCTGTATCTCCAGAGCACAGTTACTGGCCCTACCAACCTGTCCAGTGTTTTTGCTGCTTGTTGTTTTTTGTTGCCTGCTGTTCTTTTCCCTCTCCTCTTTCCACTCACCCCAACCAGTCGAGGCAGATGGCCGCCCACTATGAGCCTGGTTCTGCTGGAGGTTTCTTCCTCTAACGGGAGTTTTTCCTCTCCACTGTCACCTAGTGCTTGCTCAAGTTGTTGGATTTTTCTATATAATTCTGTCTCAAACCTTAAACACTGTTATATACTGTTATTATACAAACAAAATTGAATTGAATTGAAACAGTGTTTCACACCGAGTTTCTAAAACCGAGCTCCAATGTTTAACATTTGCACAAATGTGATTGCAAATGTACAGCAGCGTCTCGCAAAACAATCTTTGGTAATTTTTTGTTCATACAGAAAACAACATAAAGATCGAACATGCTTCCTGCAGCAAAGTGTGCATGACACTTACAACTTTTCATAACTGTTAAAGCACTGCCTGTGTCTGTCTTTTTTCTACAACACTATAGTGCATGTCACCAGTCTACAGCAGAACACAGAAAGGCTGCTGCAGAAAAAGAAGCAGGTGAAACAAAATGTTAATAACAAGTTACATCACTTTTACCATTTCAAACTGCCAGCATATAGATGTACAGAAATGCAACTGTGACTATAATTCTACGTGCAAATACTCCAAGAATTCAGCTGCAGGTTCAACATTAACATGAACAGCCAGTAGGACTTTCAGCTAATAAAATATCAGTTGATGTTTTTGAGTTTTATGATATAAGGTTAGGGTTCAGGGAGTGAACTGGATGGACCTATACTATATGATATAATGGTACCTAAGTCTTCAAAAGGAGTCATTGCTTCCTCCCCTGTTCTGCACTGATGGCTCCTGTGTTCTAGTGTCTGTAGACTTGTTTACTTCAGACATCTTGATGAGAATGCATCTAATTTAAAATCCTTCAGTTTAAGGTGAAGCTAGTGAGGCAATGCTGTTTTCATTAAGCTTTATTAAGTGACCTGTACGGCCTTCGGTGCTTTGTTGACCCTGCTATTATTCAAGCAAGAAGAAAGAAACACTGAGGCAATGGTGGTAGGAAGAGACAGAGTATTGAGAAATGTTCCAGTTTTTCATTGAATGTAATGTTATCTATTGTTTGCTTATTGCTTGACTGATTGATATGCTATTATCAAAATGTTTGCTGTTGTCGCATTATCATATTTACCAGCTGAATATCGTTATTTTTTATTTCTTTTTTCCCCCAATTTGTCAATAATTACTTCTTGCCAACACCAGCTTCTTTGAATTGCAAATGAAAACGGACAAAGAGTGAACAAGAAAAGATAAATATGAATAGACACTGAACAGGCATGAGTGAGTAATGGAGAGACAAGGGGGGAAAAAACGACAGGTCTGGAGAGAGACCAAGCAAGGGCTGGAGAGAGGCAGGGGAGAACGGCATGTGGAGGATTTGTTTGATGGAGGTGGAACAAGAGAAGAAGAAGAAGGACAAAGTTTCAGTGAGAGTGATTGCACTCTGAGAAGGTGGGTTAACCAGCCGAAAGAGCAGACCAGGGCAATGCAAACTACTCTGCAGCTGCAAAAACAGCAATAATCCTTTCTTCATCACCCAGCAGTGTTTTCTGTAACTGCTGGGAGCCTATGTAAGTGCCCTGAGTAATAATGGAGCTCAATGAGTCATCTCAAAGCTCAACCCTGCGCCTTAGTTTTTCAAGCATACTCTAGCTACTGTATCAGGCAGAACATTTGTTAAACCTTTATTTATCCTCGTGCTGAGCTGTTGTGCACTTCCATGCTGTTTTCTAGCAACATTTTTTACATATTCAGTTAACCCCGCTTGACACATTGTACGACTACAGCTTTCCAGTGTCGCTAACAGCGCCACTAATCACTGAACCAGTGAGAAGAAAAGGTTCAAAGTTGTTTTGCACAAGCAACCTTTCTTCCACGAATCACACTCACACTTCTTCTCCTTTAAGTTGCAGGTCTTGATTATAATTGATGACACTTTTTGGCAAATTTTGTGAAACTCAAAAGCATGTGCACTCAAAAAAAAAAAAAAAGGGAAAAAGAAAAGAAGAACTTTTGATGGTGTGAAACCAATATAGTAGTTTAGACCAGGTAATTACAGCCTTTCTGCACAAGGAGCACTCTAAGTCAGGTAAAGCAGAGCAAGAGCAGGAGTGAAATTGCCAGTATACTGTATCTGGCACCCCAGTGTTCTGAAATTCACAACATGAGGGAGAGACGGCAGAGAAATCACTGATTCTGCTGCTTCCAGCGACAGCCCACACAGCCAAAGAGGTCAGAAGAACACACAGAACAGTTGAGAAGTTGAAAGGCAAGGCAACTTTTTTTTATATAGTACATTTCATACACAGGGAAACTCAAACTGCATTACAAAGAATAAAATATAAAAAATACGCAATAAAAACATCTTTGTTATTATGCAACATTGAGACAAACTTACAAAAATAATACTATATAATCCTATTTCTGAACCAGTCAGAATAAAAAATGACCATAACATTTACATAAAAGCTCAGTCTGCATTAAAAAAAGCATGCTTTTATAAACAGCTGTCCAGTCAAAGGCTTTAGAAAACAGATTTGAGCATTTGGTGCCTGTCTTACACAACTTAAGAACTACAAGCTGCTACACCATGCTGTCACTAGACCAGTTAGTTAGTCCTAGCAGGTTCATAGGAAATCAATAAATGACAAATAAGCCGCTGACTGATTTTAATTGAAATAATTAAAAAAATAATTACAAGGGAGCCAAAGTTTTTTAAACTGGTGTAATATGTGCAACTTTTCATTTCCTAGTAAGCATCTTTGCTGCAGGATTCTTATTTAATTATTATTATTAATTACTAATCAAAGTTTTCTTTGGGAAACCCGCCCACAAAGCACTACTTAGTCCAAACCCTCCCTGCCATTTTGTGTCCCTGCCATGGTTACCATGTTCTCTGTTTCTCCCCTCTGGCCCCTCTCATCTGGTTCACCTGTCCATTCTCACCACTCTTCTCTGCCCTGATTGCCTGATCTGTTCCACCTTTCTATTTGGACACCTCCCTGACTTCACTCCTCGCCAGATTGTGCCGTTTTGTTGCAACGAAAAGAACTCACTCTCCAGTATTTGTTCCTGACGTGCGTACATTGTTAATCAGACCCTAAACCTGACCTTTGCCTTTGCCCTGATCTCTGGATTATTAAGTCTGCTTAAAGACCTCTGGCTGTGACTCTGTTCTGTCCGTGATTAGCCTTTTAGATTGTGGACTGTGGATCTAATCACTGTGTAGTCTGGCCTTACCATTTTCCCCATCTCTGATATTTGGACTGTGGATTGTTTTTTGCCTTCTCAAACTGTGTTTTTGGTATCTTTCTGTTTTTGTATCCAACCCCTGTTTTGGTTTTTCGTTTGCATTATACCGCTCCTGGTCACAAAAAGGCTAATTTCACAACAGATTGACCCTGAAGTCTGAATCTAATACAACACTGACCTCAGTTGTTCGGTCACTGTCTCTTTCTTTCTCTGGGCCAAAAACAATCACTTCTGTTTTCTCACAGATATAAAAACTTCAGTGCATCCAGGCACTAATTTGTTTAATTCATTGCAATAAGGAGTTCAGTGGAGCAAAATCATTTGAGTTAAGTGCTACATAAATTTGAGTGTCATCAGCATATTTTTGATATGCCGTGTTGCAGTATCTGAGCAAAAGGCAACATATTTAAAACATAACTAATGGTTAGAGGTTGTCGTGTGAAAATGGCCACATGTGTGCGTGTGGCAAAGAAGAAATAGGAATCAACCACCACTCCTGGGATTCCTGGAAAACTGTCAGTCATAAAAGACTCCGAGTGCACGCTAACAAGCAACCTTGCTGACCACTACACACTAGTACTGTACTTTCCAGCCTTTCACCACTTAGCTGCAGGCTCCAGCTGCTCCTAAGAAGTTAGAAAATTAATGAATTGGCATTTTCATTAGCCAAAAAGCTTAGATTTAACAACCATGTAGCTGGTGTTCAGCTAAATCTTTAATAAATGAATAGCTTAATTAAGCCACCAACTAATTAAACCCTGCAATTTCTTCTGTTTTTGCACACCCATCTCAGTGTTTGTTGTGAGACTGATGTTTACTTTTGCCATAAAACATGTTCCTAATATGCTATGCCGACACCAGCAATCATTTTGTGAACAGTGCAAAGAAATTCCCCTGGTCCTTCCTAAATGGTCAGATCCTCTAGTCATTCAATTCCACTGTCCCACGTTGTTGAACCCCTTGATTCCTTAAGCACCAGCTGCTACACTACACACACTTTATTTCTCACTATGTATTCTCCTCATCTCTAGAGAGCATTGTTCTGTCACTTCCTTCCTGCAGCCAGCCTTTTCATCTTTTCCACTCACATCTTTGCCACACTCACTCTTCTCCTGGCTCCCACTCAGCTTCATTTTTTTTTGCACTGCGCATCTCTCTTTCATCTTTGACCCTTTCTCTTCATTGGGTCATTGATCTCTCTGCCTCTCACCTTGCTCTCTGCTCAACTCGATTCTTCCAAACTCCTTGATTTCTTTCTTTCCCTTGCTTGACCTTTCTTATTTCTTTTTTGCCTCTGCCTTGGGTTTTGCTCAAGAATAACAAAAACTTGTCATCTCTGTCATTTCTCTCTGTGTCTCCGTCTGGCCTCTATGTCGTTCCTATTCTCTCTGTCTATGTCTCTCTCTGCCCTACAGATCATCGAGTTGGGCCGTCTGCCAGGTTATACTAAACCTTTGCCAGCCAGGTGGCACTCATAGATAAAGAACCTGTGCGTGCTTGTGGCTGTGTATGGCTGCATGTCTGTAGTTCACAGTGTTTGTGTGCGTCTCCTTGTAGGAGTAGGTTTTGTGTTTGCATTTGTGTGTGTGTGTGTGTGAGTGTGTGTGTGTGTGTGTGTGTGTGTGTAAAAGAGTGAGAGAAAGAAAGAAAAACACAGAGAGATAGAGCTGTGATTCCACTGCATTTCTCTCCTGGAGGCATTTTCTACCTTCTTCCAATCTCTCTGTTTATCAAGCTAAGATGCTCAGCAAGAGGCTGCTGAGGCAACTAGATAACACCCCCTCAACACACACACATACGCAGTTTCCTCCATCCTACCAGCATCCTTCTAAACAGCCAAGCCCAATAATATACAGAAAAGCACACATACACACACACACACACACACATATACACAAAACACTCGTTCCTCTTCACCTACACATCCTCCCTCAGACGCCGACTGAGTGCCGTGCTATCCTGAGGTATTATGGCAGGCACACATAGAGTCTTAAGATGTGAAAAGGATGGTAAAAAAAAAGGGAGGAGACATAATAACACACTCTATCAGCAGACATCCACCCTCCCTTTGCTTGTCATTCAAATTCCGTCTACCAGAAGACCTAACGTTTCTACTCGGAGAGACTCTCACACTTTCAGCTGCCAAATTGGGTTTACGCTTCAGTTTACGAAAACGAAGCAGCTGCCAAGTTTTGCAGAGTTGGCTCTCAGTCAAAAAGAAAAACAAAACATGATGTTCCAAAAGGTGCACAGTTTTGACTAATTTAAGAAGGAACGTCTGCAGGATCCACGGAGAAGAATTGTCATATGTCTATATGTCAGACTGCTTGTCAGAATATTGATTGGAGCTAAAACAACAATTGCGGTATTGGTCGCCTGAGCAAGGCTTTTCCGTTAGGCTCATAATAACACGTAACTATGCACCTTAATTTAAAGCAACCTGTTTGCGAAACCCCTATATTTCCATTCTGCGTATTCCTGCAGATGTGTCTATTGCTGTTCTCTCTCTTGAAAAGAACTGAGCCATCTCTTAGTAACACCTGTGCATAAATGATTTTTTTTTTTTCCTGGATATTTAATAGGATAACACTGAAATGTGAAAAGTTAGTCACCAATATTCCAACAATTTGTCCTGTAAAGTGCCATTCAACTGGACACTTTATTTTTCTGTTTCAAAAAAAAAAAAAACACATCTCGTGCAGCGTTTGTGTGCGCGTGTGCATGCGTGTGCGTGCGCAACAGCTAATGTGAGCCGACAGGCTAAAAACAAACTATATGAATAAAACATGGAAGATAGTCTTTTCATCTTCACTCCGCTTTTCTAATGCTCATTACTTTGGCTGCAGTCTTTTTCTGCGTCTGTTTATCCTCTTGCTTTTTTCGCTCTCTTTTTCTCCCCCTATATCTCTCTGTTGCTTCCATTTGTTTTTGCTCTTGACTTGTGTTCAGTCATGCTGGGCCCAAAAGCAAAACCTTGAAGCCTTGGGAAAACTGTAGCACCTGAATGTGATTTTTAAAACAGGTTATTATTTAGGTATTTTTCCACTGAATTGGTTTAACACATTCTTATTTCTTTTCAAATTAAAGTTTAGTAGCTATTTTTAAGCGAAAAACATTTTAATATCCTCTGAGTAAAAAATGAACCAAGCAAATTACAGTATGACATTCAGGTTTGCTGTCCTACAGTACATTTCATTTTTGTTTTCATGATTAGATAAATAAGTAAGCACTCGGAGAAGCAAATATCTTTGCCAAGGCTGCACAATCCTCTAAATTTGTTTGTTTAATAATAGAAAATGTTTGCATTTGGTGCTGTATTAAAATATTCATATTAATACAGTAAGGCTGGGTTCTTCAGAATACCTAAATCCTGTGAATATTAGGACTTTAAGAATGAGAATTTATGCAAATTTAAAGTGACAGAGAAGCTACTGCCATGCATATGCATCACAGACTATACATTTGGTTGCAGTTCAACAAATGATAATTGATAGTGTTGATGGGAAAGGCTCTGGTCTTTAAGGCAGCCTTTCAAATCATCTGAGGAGAAACAAGAATTCTCTAACATCAACTCCACAAACATACCGTATAATGAAGAAGCTGACTCTACACAGACTAATCAATGAGTGCAATTGTATTTATTTATCCACTATTTTTTGTACAGGTTCATTCAGTTTAAAATACTGTACGGCAGACTGAAAAGTGGACATGTGTGGAATTAAAACATAAATGTAATAAAACTGATAAAACATTCAAATAAAGTATAAAAATAATAATCCCTGTATGATGTATTAAACTAAAACTTAAGGTTTTAAGTTTGTTGTTGTAAAAACATCAACTCTGTCAGTTGTTCTCAGATCCTCAGCCAGAATGGTTCAACTGCTGGGATCATGAAAAATTAAAATCCGCCTCACCACAAGTTTTTGTCCTGAACTTTGAAACAACTAAGACTCATGCCAGAACATCTGAGAGGTCGCACATGGGAAGCATGCCAGACAAATAAGCTGGTGCAGGACCATGAAGTGCCTTTAAAAAAAGTACAGAAAATCCCAAATCAATAAGGAAGCTGACAGGCAACCAGTAGCAGTGAGACGCGCCAGGTTAACAGCCGCCGTTTACTCTACATCTGCATAAATATGGTTGGATTTTGACACCCAGCTGTAAATGAGCCCAGAACTGTGAACCATGCATGAAACAACTGCTGCCAGTCAGCTATGACTATAGAACAACTCAATAAATAAAACTATGAATTTTGAAAAAGCCAACTTCACCATGCATCCCTAACTCCTTCCAAACATCAATTTGCAAGTTATTTATTTTGGCTAGGGTCATGGCAGAAGAGTAAGCAGAGCATTGCTAATGTTCCAGCACGTTTGACTTTTGCCTCCTCAGCATCCTCGGGCACTCCCCAGCCAGCAACTGTACATTGATCTCATTACTTACTTTCTCACTTTCTTATAACAGACTTGGCCAGGGTCACGGTGGCGTCAGGATAGAGAGAGCATCTGAAATATGCCAACAACAGCACTGACTACTGTGGCAGAAGTCACATCAAAATCTCGACAATAAAGGCATGTGTCTTAACACAAAATGCACCATCCTAAACATGGGAGTGAAAAGCTCAGAAGCAGAACTTTTACTAAATTGAGTTTGTTGTAGAGATTTTTCACTGCCAATAACTATTCCAATAAATTCACTCAGGGGTTTGGAACTAATTAGATGCTGATGTGATACCAGCAATTTCTTTTTCTCAAATTCAAAATGTGTAGACCACACAATGTCCAGTAACATGAGGCCAGTGATTGCTATGGAACTAAAAACTGAATCAACACTCTGTGAAACACCGAGCTTTTAACTGCCTTGAGAAAGATACTGTCTGATTGACGCATCTCCAGTTAAAATGAAATCATTCACACAACTATTGCCTGCTGCAATCTGACTTCTAGGCCTTTAAAAACTCTGTATTTGTTCAAACCTTGGTAGATCTGCATTGCTTAGTCACATTGCAATGCCATGTCATACCATATTGCTAAAAAAAACAAAGCTGGTGTGCTCCCCGTCCTCTCAAGTCTAAATCTCCTTTATATTCACTCCCACTGCTGTTCCATCTTGTCTTACAACATCTGCTGCTTCTATACTCCCCATGTAGTTCTGTTGGTTAATGCATCAAAGTCAGAATTTTGTGCCACGGGTTTAAGTCCTGATTTGAACCTGAAGCAGCTGTGGAGTGAAAGATTTAGTCATCTCTAGAGTTACAGAAACTCACTGTAAGATAATATGGGAGTGGTGGTTGAAGACTCACAGCTGGAAAGTGTAGTTCATAAGCCTGTTCTTTACCATTAACAGCAGGAATCCTCATATTACATTAGCTGCTCCTGCTTTTAACTTTGACAAATGCCAGGTAATTATGCTCAATCTGGACAGAGAATCTCCTAAATTGAGGTGTGGGGTACTCCACACCAGTTAGCACTGGTACATACCAATGTGCAATGTGTGGTCCCTGGAGGGAAAAAACCCAAACCAGTGGATCATCAACGTGCCAGAGCAATGAAGGCATTTGATCTAAATCGACAGAAGGGCTACTGTAGAAGAAAAGGGCAATGGGAATAATGGAACCATGAATGGATGAATCAAGCTCCCCAAATAGTGGGAAGTCATTGGGCAAGGCAGTAAGTTCCCACATAATGATGCTCCTTTATGCTGTGGAAGTTCAACTTTTTTGATGACATTTTTAGTTTTTGCCCCGGAGCCTGATCCAGATATTAGTAAGGTACTTGAAAACACATTGAGTGCCGCTGTTGTTGAGACTTTAGTTTGATCATTAGTAGAGTATAAAGGCCGTGTGGTATTGGATTGAAAGAAAATGCACAGCCACACTTAGGACTGTTAGTTTTTCAGGATGTTTTTTTGGTCTTTGATTCTTCAGTCAAACATGTTTTGTGTTATCCTACCACTATTTGTGATGATCTAAAGGCAAAGAAGTAGACAGGTAAACAACAGAAGAAAGGAAAAAAAAAGATCTATTCATTTGAAATTTTAAAAAAAGATCTAATAGCACATGCTGGTGATGAACCAAATCAAAGACTTACTGGAAATAGATAAATAAATATATCGCTATACTCTGTAAGGCCACTAGCCTCTCTGCTCGATCACTTTCGTTGCTGTCCATGTGCAAGTAGAGAATACACAGCAAGGATCAGTTGAAATAATGAGGCGGTCTAATGTATAGAAAGTCAAGCAGGAGGCTCGTTTCACGAGTTATTTGAATAGGGATCAGTACGAGAGTCATTTCTCAGATTGATAATCTCTCCAAAGAGCACCTGCAGCTGTCCTAGACATGCAGTCCAAACAAACAAGTGGGGAGAAAATAAAACCAATATTCATGAGCCTGTTGCACATGCGGAGACAAACAGAGAATCTGACACCTGCCTTTTTAATGACAGAGAAAGAGAAAGGGAGGAGGAAAAAAAAAAACAGCAGGGAGAAAACACGGAGAAAATTACATTAAGATGAAATAAGATGTTAAGTTTTCAACATCATTTCCAACACTTGACTGTGGCTGAAGACTCCAACCCTGTTTCAATTAAGTGGGACGTGTTTACAGTTTCACTCATGATTTCCTTTATTCTTTTCTTCAATTATTGTATTTCTGCAAAGGCGGTAATGCAATGGATGGAAAGGATGGGGCCATTGTTTTCTTCCTTCCTCTCACTAAGGACCAAGTATATCAGACAGAGGCGCAGGCGTTTTTGGTGGGACAGATCCATGTAAAGTGACTGTCCCAGGCCAAGATCCATTTTATGCTGATATTATACTCTCATGTGGAGGTTTCTATTGGATAACAAATGTGTTTTAGTATCAGCAGCTCTTCAGGGCGATGTCAAGTCGTGGCTGCTCTCTGAACGATAACGGACACATGTTGGCATGTTATCATGTTGGCACTGGAGGCTAGCGCTGAGTCCAGACATCCTAACCATGAAGCCAGGGTTCCTGTCCAGATTTCTGGATGGATCTGTGTGGCTCAGAGACAAGGGAAAGACATGTGAGGTGATGGATAGGGCCGCAGGATGCAGGATGGTGTATGTTTGTTAATGGTGCTATACTGTAGGTCTTATAGGTAGAAAGTATGCAGCCTGACACACTGGAGGATTTGTCAGAATGGCATACATGTCCGTTTACAATTAAATTATATTATATTCCGAATGATTGAAAGAGGTAATTTTACAGCTATTGTAACAGTGTTTTTTCTCTGGAAAGGTACATGCTGAATTTGCAGATTGACAGAGAAATAAACCAAGAACACTCAAACTCAAACTTTCCTACTTTCATACTTCAATGCTGTAATTACTTTGGTGCTGCCTTTAAGCAAACTGCTGAACTCCCCCGACTACCCCAGAAGCATTTTGATTGTACTAAGCAGCTCTTAGATGTAAAGCCAGTAATGTCAGCCTTCTCTACAGTATGAAATGTAAAAATAGTTGTAATTTCTAGTCTGAAACTGGCAAGTACACATTCACTTTGGGTTAACTGTAACCTATATTATTATGTCAGTGTGCCTTACAAAAGAATATAACTTTTATTGTAATTATCCATATGATGTTGTCAGTGCATCAATGGATTACTAAAAGGGCCTACAAGGCACTGTGTCTCGGGCGACTTATACAGTATGTCAAACGTTACAAAGACCAGCCACACAGTGACACAGTCCCATGTCTTCAACAGGGGTTGACAACTGTTTTCTTTCTTTCTGCAGTGAGTGTGCTCTCATGTTTAAGCTATACTTAGGGTTGACAGACAGACAATTGTCTGGTCATCAACAGTCGTTGCACATGTTATACATGCACAGGATTTTTTTTAAACTTTACTTAAAGCAGTTTTTAAGATCTTCCAAGCATGTTCTTTTTTCTGCCACATCTCAGGTGCTCTGATTTTGTCCAAAACATTTTCCTGGGCACTGTAGAGTTGTGGAACTGAAGCCTAAAATCAATCACTTCAGTTCAATTAATCATTCACTTTTATAAGGGAATTCAAACTAAATGACAGAAACTATTTACAATCCCACGGTCCCACGCCTGTGGCAGCGAAGACAGCTCACTGACAAAGTCAGAGATGCAGAGACACATCTCTCCGAACTCTTAATATTCAGTGGAGGGGCTCCTCACTACTTCTACCTGCCACCCACCCTCTAAACTACAACCTCTTTATTGCCATGGTAACAAACTCAAAACCATGCCAGTGCCCTTTGTAAAAAATGTGGATGCGGCAATGGGCTCTCTCTCTGTCTCACATGCATACATTCACTCAACTACATACTGGGGACCCCTGATGTAAATACATTCATATATATTGGTGTAAGGGTGCAAGTCTGTATGTGCATGTTTCAGTTTGTGTGTTTGAGCGCACAATTCCTGCATTATTCATTAATCTCTTTGTTTTTACAGACTCTCCCATCAGACCTTGAGTCTACTTGCATTAAGATAAGACTGAGACATGCTTGTGCGTGCACACACACACACACCGCCGCAACTCCGCAGGTATACATCTGAATCCCAGTTTCATTAGACAGTTGTGGTAAAGGCTCAGTAATTAATTGCCTCCGGTGCGAGCACTGTATGCCTGTGGGAGGTAAGTGTACTGCCTGCTTGCCATTCACTTCACTATCAGATACATATATAGGAAGGTGTTTATTACTGATAAAACATGAGCTCAATAGTGAAACCTGGCACATAGCCATAGCTTAATGGTTAAGTTTTGAGCTATTTACTTCTGAGCTATACACTTACACACAATGTGATTCGATATTTTATGCAAGTCAGGTGTAATTTTAGTTAGCAGCAGTGCACAGGTATCAGGCCATTCAAAGCCGATACAAGCATTAACAGAAAATTGGGCTACCATTTACCCTCAGATGTTCCCATCCATCACTTTGCATTAGTGTGTATCTGCACTGCATGAAAATAAGTTTGCTTTATAATCCCTAAGGGTCATCGTATGAAGGAACAAGTGGGGGAGTTGTCCTGAACCTAAAACCTGTAGAGTCCAAGCAGAGTGCATTATCAATCATGGAGCAATTATATTTATAAGTCATAAGTAGAGCACCAAATGTTACATTTCACTGTGGCTCCTGGGAAAACTAATATCTCAGTGACAGATGGTTCCCCTTCACCTTTTGTGTGCTCTGGCACACACATCTGCCCAAGTTCCTGTTTGGAATAACTTCACATGAAGGAGCAGCCAGCGTGACCTATACTGTATGTAGAGCAGGTCTATATGGTCACAAGTTGTTTACTGCAAAAAAAAAGGCTTTTAAATCAGTCAATCAATCAAGGAAAACTGCCAGTGTGTCCCAAGACATAAAGTTAGTAGTAAACTCAGCTAAACCAAGATTTTACTGCTGAGACCATTACAAACTGAAGAAAAGATACTTCTGTGATAAACTAGGTTATGTGGGTAATCAGGGAAGATGCATTGTAGTAACATGGCTGCTATACATCCTTGTATACATGTGGATGGGCATCCCAAGCAATTTTACTTTGAAGAGTGCCTGAAATTAGGGCAACTATGAAGCGCATTTAAAGACATACAAAGCAACAAACCATTGGACATAAGCTGAGTAAGCTGATTTTGTTTATAATCCCAGGATGCTGAATCTGTTGCAGAAATGCAAATTACAATTCCTTTAAAGAGACTTTTGCCCCAGAGAAAGTTCCTGGAAAAGTCAAGTACCAGGAACTTTGTGGTGGAAACACACATCATTTAGTTTGAGTCGGACTTGTTTCCAACATGAGGATAGATCAACGTTGTCTCTCTACTCCACTGCTGCTGTGTGCAGTGTGGAGTGCAGCATGTGTCTTATTTTGCGCATACCACACAAGGTTTGTTGTTTACATGACAGTTAAGAAAGCAGTTGCTTCTCCCCTTCAGAATTCAGAAATCACGTTCAGAAATCATGTTTTAAGCAACAAGCCTTATTCATTTCAACGGTGCAGAGTTAACCCACACCCCCACACAGCTCCATCCGTTAATTAATTATACATAGCTGAGTGCAGACAGGAGCTCTGTCAGCAGGTTCAGTAATTACAGAAAAGATGAAAATAGAGAATGACCTGACAGTGGCTACTCAAACCTGAGTTGAAGAGTAACTATAAAAATATACTCTTAAAATGGAAATAATCATGTTATGCCAAGATGAAATCCTGTGTATTTCATCTGGGAATTTAGAGTACATTAGAAAGTGTGGGGAAAAGCCCTGCATCAACAAAATCCCAACTTTTAAAGAGCTCAGAAAAGCTGTGTTCTTAAAGCTCAATGAAACTGCAATTTTGCATGATCTAGTGAATTTTGATACAGAGAAGCATGTTAAAAATATAAGATCATCAAATTGAATATATACAATCTTTATTGTTCATTTTTGTCAATGCATAGGTCTGACACGTACGTGTGCTGAAACAGCTGGTTGCTGTGCTGCTGGGCACAGTACTTCCAGAACCAACTAGACTAGTATCACTACTGTTTACATAGATTCTGCTTGTGGCTGCATGTCTCCTTTGTTTATTTACTTTAAATCCACAGAATGGAACTTTTATTTTTGAATTATACATTTCTAAATGGAAATATTAAAAACTTAATGCAGAGAGATGCTGTCAAAGCGACAGAAGGGTAAAACAGGGAGCATGGGCAGAGCAGAGTGGACTGATTTTGGTCTTGTGCTAACTTAAATGACATGTGGCTGTTTTAATCTGATTTCTGTTGTCATCTGACTAACAACAGTGTCCACGTAATGTCACAAAGCTGATGTTTATTTCTTCTCTAACATGCCTGCTATGTAAACCTCACAAAGGTCCAGAGAACACACTAGAAACTGATGCACATATTAATTTCAAAGAGGGGAAGTAATAAATCCCTGAAGGATGGGAGCAGATGAACAAGATTAAAGGGAAAGTAACGGCTTGTAAAGGATGCTCCGAGAAGTTAAATAATGTGAAACGTTGCAGTGATCATGTCATTGGTCAACGCTATACTCTAAGGCATTTGGCTTTCTGTTGCTTGGGAATATATGACAGGGCTATTTCACATAAATCCAAGAGAAGCACAAATACAAGAGCCATGGCGCACAAGAGATTAATGCAAACAAAACAAGGCTGACAGATGCATCTCCTTGGATGCAAAGATACAAAGCTGATAGTAGTTTGGCTACAAGACTGCAACCAGTCCCTCACCATGTATGCCTATGGCAAGAGCAAAGCTGTGACTGTAGTCTTGAGTTGGTTTTGCTTCGGAGAAAGCCTTCTGACATTAGTTATTGAAACTTTAATCCACCCTGTGATTTTAATGTGAGCAGAAGTCAGCATGAAAAAAAAATGTAATGCCGGAATGTATTTGCTGATTGACAGCTTGCTGTGTACGGGACTGCTTGGCTTGAGACAGGTCAGAGCGCTCATGCTGTAGATTTGGTGTTGTGGCTGATCAGTGTAGAAAATCTCCCATATACCACACGCTGATCTACAGTGGGGCGTCATCAGTTACGAGTAGGGGCTCACGCATCAGAAATCACAGGCCACACGCAGCAGTCACAACACAGAACAAAACAAAGTGATACAGCTTGGATTAAACATGCTCGCTGACGGCTAAAAGTGCGCCCATCCATAACAAGCGCACTGCATCAGGATTCTGATTTCAAATTCATTCAGCGTTTGTGTTTCTGTCTAGATAAGGCTCATGTGGCTACCCCAGAGTCAGGATTTCACACCATTATTCTGTATGATGGATAACGCTGTATGCAGATGATGCCAAGTGGCAGGGAAGGAAAGAGAAAAAGGTAGAAATAGAAAATGAAAGGATAAATTAGCCTCTTAGCTTAACTGGAGACAGTAATATCAAAATAACAAATTGCTTATTGATTAATTGATTGTAATTTTTATGATGGCATTTTGCTCGACGAGTTGTTGTTCTTCAAGATGTCATCGTGTTCTTTGGCAAACAGATGCCCAAATATTTCATGCAGATGAAGCTCATTTAAATTTGAGAAACACAGAGAGAGAGAGAGAGAGGGAAGCCAAGGGTTATCTGACATCTGCAGTCTCTCTGCTTTTTAAATAAACACAGATCAACAGATCAGCCAGATGAAACAAATGTGAAAAAGATTCAGTCATGTGTGCGTGCGCGTGCACACATCCGTGCTTTTTTTTTTTTTTGTTTGTTTTCACTTATCTTGCTTACGTGCGAGCCAACTCCAGACGCGTTCTGCTGAATCCCCATTTTCCTTTAATCTTCACTCGCAGTTTATGCTGAGATGAAGCATAATGCACATCAATCAGAAACAAGCGCGCGCGCACACAAACGCATATATCAAAGATGAAATTAATGATATCAAACAGAGTTATAAATATGTAGATTATGTTCGTAGCCGTTGCAGTCTGGAAACAAACACGCCACGTTTGCAACCGCAACAAAACCCCATTTTTGACACCAGTGAAAAACTCAGAGACAAAAATCAAATCTCTTAGTTTTGAGCACTGCCTGAACAGGAGCAGGTTTCTGGTCGAGGTCCAGCACGGTCCATTCGTGCAGTATTAAAAATCTGTGGATTTTTTAATCCTCCAGGCTTGATCTTGTAAAACATCCTGCTCTCGGTGTAGTTCTAAAACATCTATTATTAGGCATTCTGTGAGCTTCAAAAAAAAATAAAGTTCCTCTGAATTATTCCTGCATTATTATAGACACGACAGGTTTATTTAAGGATGCTATTGTATTGCTTTGAATTGAGAAGGTGAGACCTTCACTTACAAAATAGAGCATGATACAAAAGCTTAAAGATGGGCCCCGTGTGCGTTACATGCTGGTGCCGGAGCCATTTTACTTGAGAGTATTTACGAATTAAAAGCCTCCCTTAAACTCGCCCTCTCTCTCACTCTGCCACACAATAATATGCTGTACCTGCTTCCTTCAAGTACAAAGCTCAAAGCAGCCTCTTCTGGAAAATCCCAGAGAGCTCTTACTTTACAATGGGCTTCATAATTTACGTTTGTGGGTTTTTTTTTTTTTTAAACTGAGATGGGTCTAAAAAATTGGAAGAGGAACAGAGCTCATAAAACTTACGATCTCTCACACAGGATATTAAAACAGTTATTGCACTTGGTTTGTCATGGGGTTGTATTCTTGAGCAAATAGAAGGGTGCTTACACTATGTGACAACATAGCAAGATGCCAGGAAGTGAGGAAGAAATCACTATGTGTGTGTGTGCGTAGTAAAATGCAAGTAAAATGCATGGCTCAGATTTCTCTGGCACTTTTACTGTAACTTGGAATGAATTTTTTATGTGTGTACAAACTGCAGAAATGTCTGTTATAATGGGTCATGACTTTACCCTGAGAATTCAGCCAGAAGTCGTAAGCGGCTGTGCAAAAACTCTAACAACCTTTGGCAAGTCACGATTTCAACAACAACAAAAATGTTTAGCAAAACTGTTGCTACATGTTCATTAGATTAAAATTAAATGCTTGCTTCATATTCTTCTACCATCAGTTTTATGGCTTGCGTAATGTCAGAAAAATAAGGGTTCTTCAGAGAACAGGTGAAAAACCTTTCTGTTTAGTGGATGGTTCTCACGATGCTTTATCTGGTTCTTTTAAGTACTAAACAATGTGTGCAAATCAAGTTGTTTTATCTCTTTGTCTAATGTATTGGATTTTTACATATTGTACATGATATATTTTTTAAGCTGTGAGTAGCCTTTGCATATTATTTGTGTATGTGTTGGAAATAGGTACAGTTCCCTTTTACGGCTGTTATCTTTTAAAAGGTATTAAGATTGTTTACTTGTCAAGATACAATGTTTTGAATTCCAGTTTAATATTTGGGGCAGTGGTGGCCCAAAGATTAGAGAAGTTTGTGACCTGATGGTTGTCGGTTTCTTCTCCTGCAGGATTAAACGTGAATGGATGAAAAAAAAAGCGCTACTGTTGAGCATGACTGTTTGGAGCAAGGCTCTTAACCCTAACTGGTCCAGTGGAGCTGCCTGGTGGACACAGGCATACTGGTATTGGTAAACCATCATTGACAGGGCAGTGTAGAAGGGGTTACTTTTTGAAGTACCTTTGGGGGTTCTTCGAAGAACCCGCTTCTAAAACATTCTTTAAAGAACCCAAATAGTACTTCGATAGCCTAATACCAAAGAATGCCTTTTTGTTCCAATGTTTTTCTGAGCCTTGTTCTTCTGCTCTTTATTCAAGTGTATTAAGCCTTGACCGTGTGACCGTGAGCCAGCATGCACATTACCAGGACCCTGAAACTGAAGTAGTTAAATAGAAATCAGTCATTATAATGTCAGTATTTACATCTGTGTTTCCTACTGTGATATGTAAAAGGTTGTCAGTGAAAAAGGAAAAAAGGTTTAGTGAAGCTCTGGCAGCTTTCAGACCACACAGCAACAGCAACAGCAACAGCACCTGTAACCCAGGTTAATAAAAGAAATAAATCAAATATACAGCACTATAATATTTGGGATTCACCAGCTCATTTCCTTTTTCCCCTCTCTTCTTATGGTAACAAGCTAAGAGGTTGGAGTTAAAATTACACTTCTACACAAATTAGTGCATCTACAAACTTATAATTCAGCTACCATTCTTTTCCCCTCCATTCATGTTAAATTAGAGCTCTTCTAGATTTCTTGGAACAACACAATGGATTTGGATGGCGGAACCTGGACGCAAACTATGTTTGCTGAACTCAGGCACCTTGAACTGAACTTAATGGGGGAAAAAGAATCAATGGATAATTGAAAACTAAAGGGAAAAACTACCGGTCTACCTACTGTTTGCTTGATGCAAATGAATTGTATTGTTTTGTGTGCATATACATTTATTTAATTATATATTTTTCATTGTGTTTAACATAATCATTCATTCTCATTTGTGTTACATGTTACATGAAAAAGAGATTTTACTTGTGTCTGTTAAAATTAGTGGCAAGGGTACACAATAGTTTTCTTAATACCATAACATAAATAATACTATGATGAATATATATATATATATAAATAATACTATGATGAATATATATATATATATATATATATATATATATATATATATATATAAAATAATAAAGTGCATTCACTAATAATACTTCGTGCACAAGTACTGAAAAAAAATTTAACTTGATGCTTGACAGCATGTAACATTCAATAATAAACAATTTTTTTTTTTTTTATTTAAAATACAATCCAAAAACTTTCTCAATGTGAAGAGATACTGTTGAGTCTGTGACCCAGACTCATTGAACTGCACTGATACTAGTAAACAGATTGTTTTCTCACTTTAAGAAAAAAGATATTCAATCTGACTTCACTAATAAGTACACAGCAGAACATCTAAAGATCATGTCTAATCTTTCTGCTGTGGGTGCATGTGTATTTTACCCCAGGCAGATTGACAAGCTGATCCAAATTGAGAGGGTGTTCCATAAGCAGATGGGCTTGGTAACTCAGGCTTTGGCCTTTGGGGACTCTGTTTGGCCCATAATTGGACCAATTAGTCTGAGCCATAAAACATTATCATGCTGTATAAATCTACTCAAAAAGAACCACCAAGTTCCAAAAGAACTCATACATAGACACTAAGAAGCTTGATGCAAGCATGCAGCGAGACAGATCAGAGTTTAAAAGAAGCGCCCTACATGTTAATGGCTTCTGTTTTTAATCAACAAATTGGTTTTCAACTAATTGTGATCCAGGGACCAACATTCTGACTACAAAGCAGAGAGGCGCACAAATAATATTTATTAAATGGAAATGTATCTTCTGTCAAGCGAATTCTATGTTCTTTCACAACATCAGTTTCTGTGTGGACGGCCATCTGCCTCGACCGGTTAGGGCGAGTGGAAAGAGAAGAGAGAAAAGAACTGCAGGCAACAAAAAACAACAAGCAGCAAAAACACTGGACAGGTTGGTAGGGCCAGTAACTGCACTGTGAAGATATACAGCTCCTGAGCCGAGGATACCTGCAGAGGAGAACGGACAGAGGGAGACAGAGAGGAGAAAGCACAACTACGGGAGAGAGAAGACGCAGTTAAGTTAAGTTAATGACATACAATGGTAGCATTTGAATGGATAGAGGAGAGGCGAGGAGCTCAGTGTATCATTAGAGGTCCCCCAGCAGACTAAGCTATAGCAGCATAACTAAGAGATGGTTTCGATTCACCTGATCCATCTCTAACTATAATATTTTATAAAAAAGAAAAGTTTATTTTTAGGCTACCTAAACAAAATAAGACTTCTCGTTAAAGTGAAAGGATTGTCGTTGTGGTTAAATATTGGACTATTAAGACTGTCAAAATCATCACTGCTGTTGTTTATGGATAATAATTTATAGAAGCCTATTGGGCAATGCTTACATTGAGTAGATTGGTGCTTTATACATACATTCTTGTCAACAGATACGGAAATTATCATCCCAGCTGTTACAAAATTATTTTTCAAATGAAAAATGTTTTTATTAACGGCGACAGAAATTTTGCAAGTAAGCTGCCTCCTACTGAGGTAAAGAAAGCCCAAAGCCCCTTTCTCTGGATTATGTGGATGTAATTTATGGACAAACTGCAGCCACCATTCAACTTGCAAAGTTCATTACTGAAGATAATGACAAAACTCATCACAGCATTTACAACGAGTGCGCTGAATGTGAATTAAGGTTTTTGACTGAGATAGTTTCTAGTTATCTGGAAAGCTGTTACCATTTCATGGTATGTTGTATTTGTTGAAACAGTGGTCCAGAGTTAAGGTTTTTCTCTGTCTGTCTTTCGGGAACAACCAACTAACTCCATTGTTTACTTCAGTTTGTGAGTTTTGACATTCCACATGGTGCTTTGTGGCTATTCCAAGACAACAAGCCAGGATCCAGCTGGCTTCTGGAAGAAAGGTTTGTTTTCCCTCATCTGATAGAAAAGGTGAAGATAATTTCTTCACAGACACCTGTGTATTTCTCCCTCTATGACTCAATGTATATCCAGTTGCAACAAAGACCTCTTTTAAAAGGAACTGGACAGAAATGCAGACACAATGGGGCCGAGACAGATGGTAAGGTTTGAGAGGCTTTAATGAAGAGGAGTGGAGAGGCACCGGCCCAACACGAGGAGGTCATTAGGCAGCAGGGGAGGATGGACGGGAAACCAACAGACCAAAGGCAGCTGAAGAATGCTGTTTGCACAACAGTTGATAGTGGGAGCAGGTAAACTACACAAGAGCAGGTGACTGGTAGTGAGTGTAGCCTGGAAGCCTCTGTCCTTTGTTTCCACCAATGTACAGTGGCAAGAAAAAGTATGTGAACCTTTTGGAATTTCATAGTTTTTTGCATTCATTTGTGAAAAAATGTGATCGGATCTTCATCTAAGTCAAGAGTATTAACAAATATAATGAAAATAAAACAATAACACAAACAAATTCTGATCTTTCTGTCTTGATTGAGACCAACCATAAAAACCTCATAGTGCTAATAATTGTTGTTTAAAAGATGTGCCAGCTGACATTACCAAGTGTATCATACGCTCTGCAAAAACAATCAAAAACATTCTGCTAGAGTTTATGCATGTAACCTAGTAGGAATGCAGGCATAGAGAAACACCACACAGGTTAAACCACTACAGCTGCTTACAAATGGAAAGAAACAACAACTAACTTTTTTTTGCCAAATGCAAACTAAGCACAGGAAAATAAAATAAAAAGCCATGGGATTTCCATTTTGATCTGAAAAAGTATGTTTCTGTTGTTTGTCAAATTGACCGGTAGCCACTTTGACACTGCCTCACTACATAATAGGCCACCTCCCTGTACCGTAATAAACGTAACCAAGCCGGTGTAGGTGGTCCGTTCCTTTTAGCCGCCTTAAGAGGTAGTGTCATCCTACCACCTGCATGAAAGATCCAAGGCGCTGTCGAGTGTTAGGGGAGAAGGGGTGTGAATATTGCTGACATACAATTTTCAAAGGACTTTTTTGTTATTGATTGTACAGATAGTTGGTAACAAATACCTACTGTAAGTGGTTAGTAGAATATTGTGTGGAGGAAGTGAAGGCAGGGTAAACATAGAACATTTACGATAGCAAATGTTACTCTGATTTTGGACTGTTCTGTGCAGTTCCAACGCCCATTAGATCCACTTAACACCTGAGAACTAGTTATGTCATTCAGCGCCTGCGACACATGCATTGTGTTCAGTGTGTTAGTGATTACTGTTACATTGACACTACGCTGCAGAACTGGGGAGACTCAAAGCACAAAAGCAGTTGGATGAAGGCAACAGAAAACAGCATCACTGTAAAAGACAGACACTGTAAACAATTAACAAGTAAAAACGTCCAAGGTAATGGAATTTTATAGGCATTGTATATTCAATACAATTAATAAACAATTATACACACACTTTATAACCTGCTCTTTAGACGTTTCTTTGTTTTCTAATTTGGCAGTGGTTAAAAATCATTTAAAATCTTATTTAATTTGTGTTTATAATTGATATAATGTTTTGCAGTATTACAATAGAATGTGATGTCACATCATTACTTAGTTAATTTAATTGACAATTTATTTTCCTATATGTTATTATTATTTCCAAATATGACTAGTTTTAATGAGCTGGCATCTCATCAGACTGGCAGAAATCCTTCTCTACTCTGTTCTTGTGTGCCCTAAGCTAATATAACTCAATAATAGGAAACAAAATGCATCCATTTGCATGCAAATTCTCAGAGATACACTTAAAATACAAGACGTCTCTCTGGATAGTTCTCAAATTATGGGAGTGTGTCAACAAACAGTAGGTAATTTGGACTATAATTATTACTAGGGTGTGCGTGTGTTCCAGAAGAGATTAAAATCACTGACCAGGGCATGCAATTATTAAAATAACCAAACCTTTCCTAGGGGTCTAAATAGTGCTCCAAATAGGCAGGAGCCTGACACAAGCCAGGGGAACATAGGGAGTCAGTATGAAAAACTTGCAAGCGCTGTAAATCAGAAATTCATGCTGTCAGACTCACAGGTTCGAACAAGACAACTTGTAAAACTGACAGAGGGTGGCCAGATACACTGCTTGTAACACTCCGAAGCCCTGAGGAACAGCTGGGGCGTAATCAGGGAGATGCAGATGCAGCTGGGTTTGCGGCAACTCAGGAACTGTCAAGTGATGCACCGAGCATGACATGACCCTGTGTCGAAAAACAACTCGTGCTCTCTCAGACTAAAGAAGTGACAGCGAAATATGATGTGTGCCTCTGTTATCAAACTCCGCTGTGGATAATCTGGACATGCAGGGTTGTCTATTGATGTGTGCATGACTAGTAGCTGGCCTTACACGGCTTAAACTGCAAATTCAATTACCTGGCAAGGTTTCTGAATATACAGTCTGAAACACAACATTAACGAGCAGTGTTGGGCTTTATTCAATTGCCAGCTCTGGCTGTGTTTTTGTCTATTCACTTCCAGTGTTGGTATTTGTATGTGTGAGTGAAAAACAGAGAGTAAGATCACACATTGTGTGGAAGCTGGTGTGTATTAAGTATTTATTTTTAGATTTCCTTTCGTTCGTTTTGTTCTGACATGATTTATTAGGGAGCAGGAGTGTCAGTGTCTCATCTCTTCTTCTCTGCCTACAGTCCTGTTTGTTTTTTTTCTAACTTTAAAATGGCCACACCTCTTAGAGTTTATTGTGTAAGACTACAGAAGAAGACATACCAAAAGACAATACCAAAGATACTTTATGAAATTAGTTTTTAACTTCATAAACACATTTGACCAACAGGATCCTATTGAGAGTTATCATGATAGGTGTTGATTGGGTTTTAAGCATCTCATTAAAACACATTTCACTGAGCCAAGTGGTCATACTTGAACAACTTTACCACAGGTTTTTTTTTTTTTTATAAAAACATTGCATTTAATCTCACGAGCTATTATTCACACTGTGAAAAGGTCGCTCCTCTCCCTTTCCACTAGATGATGTTGCCCAACATTAGCAGTGTTTTGTCTGTTGAATTATTAATACCAGTCTAATTTTTCAGTTATTCTTTTCGTTCATTCATCAGGTTTGGTGAATAACACAATTTACTTGAGCTGTGATCTGTTACTGGTGTTTTCTCTGTTGTTCTTCTGCCAGTGACAGTGGACTGGATCAGCTGCTCAATCAGGGACGGTGGAAACAGGTTTGCGTCATCAGGTCCTCGTAGCAGTGAGTGGCAGGGAGCTGTTAAGAGTATTGGAAGCATTTTGTTGCAGTGACAGGTGTCATTCTATCTTTAGAGCTCTGTGATGTGTATTGACACCTATAGACACATTAGGATGAGAGCAGCAACTGAGGTATCTTAATTTAATGTTTTGATATAGCTTTTATGCTCTGCCTTTGTTTAACCTGCCCTTAACTTAGACCTTGTGGTAGGTTCCAGTTAGATGAGGCTGAACTGAGGAGATAAAATGCCATTCACTTAAGTGGAGAGGAAGATGGGGGTGGCAGCTTGTTGTGAGGAGGCAACTTTTATTAATGATTCTTTTGTTCTTTTTTTGGTTGATTTTTTGGAGGGTTCATTATTTGCTGCTATTTGATTTGTTAATTATTTTTTGTACTTACTCCTGCCTACTGAACTGCTTCTTCAACAGCCTTTTCTGGTGCCGAGTAACATCATTTTCCTTAGTACAGTGTGGTGATAAAATAGAAACACACCACATCACACACACACACACACACTGACTGAGAGAAAAAGTGGCTGTTTTAAATATAAAATACAATTACTCATCACCATCATCAAAAGATTGTCAATTTAACAAAAATATTGCAATATGCTACACTGTAAACTATATTATTAATCTTTCTATTTCACTATCCATATTTGACAAGAAGTAAAGTTGAACTTGTGAAAGCTTTCTTTGTGGGCCTTATTAGTGAAACTGAAAAAACACAGTCACAATAGAGCTGTCAGTCTGGAAAAGACTTTCAGAAACTCTGAAAGTCCAGGTCATTACAAGCCTAAGAGCAGAAACTACAGACATCAAAGTCTCCTAAGTCCAATGGACAGTAATATCCAAAATAAAGTACCTTAGCAGTTGTATCTAAACAAATTTTAGCTTATGTCCCGGAGTAACATTTATTAACCTTTACAGTCTGCTTCCGAGGCCTGTCACTCCAGTAAACACTGCACTAGTACTAGTTAATGGGTAAATGAGCTCATGTGAAATATGAAGTACCTCAGGGCTCTTTTCTTGGTCCTCCTCTCTTTCTTCAGCTATTAATCAAATCATACACAGGTGCGGAATTAAGTTGTATGTGTCAGATTATCCTAAATAAAATGATAAATAAACCTACTTCCACACCTGCTTCTCTAGTGTGAAACACTGAAAGTTATAAAATGTAAAACTGATACTAGTCAACATACAGGAGATAAGTTAACAAATACTTTTGACATTGTGTAATCTCAAAGTAAAGAATTTTGGGGTTGCTTGTTTTATACTGACCTACTGACCATGTAATCAGACAAAAATATACCCTATGTCCAGTAGTTAGCTAATTAATAAGAACTAAATGGTGAATCTCAGTTCCACACTTACACACAAACCAACTCTAATTGCCAAGTAAATTACCTGCATGATGATTACAACTTACCTTATATCATGTTCACTCATGTATGCATAAAGAGAGACACTCAGAGGGTATAAAAACTGACCCCTTGCCCTCAGAGTAGAGTACATGTACATTCATTGTAGAATTTAATTAGTCAAATCAAACAATGTGTTAGTACCTAGTAATCCCCGAGCACCTCTAATTTCAATAAATAACACAATCCATTTTCTCAGCTTACTTTTATCTCATGTAAAAGAAATGCCTGTTTTAGAAATCCCCCTCCCTCTAGCTTATGAAGACCTTTAAGCAAAAATCCACTTTAGATCCTTCTTTAGTCTTGTGATCTTAGTTCAATCAGTTTTGTAAATTTGAACATTTCTATCCTAAGGCTATGAACCCAGAAACAGGAGACTTTACTATGTAGTCTCATTAAAAGACAAAACCTAGGGCTGCTTCATTAAATGAGGAATGGCTAACTGACACTGTGCTCTCACACAGGCGGAGGAAAATATGTTTTTGGCTGTCATGCACTTCAATGGTGGACAGTTCATCAAATATAAAATTGATCAAATATGCTCTCACTGTGTTATGACTTTGTGCTCTATTTATTCTTACTTGTGATATTCCAATCAGTTCATATCATTTCAATTGATTCTTTTCATAACTAATTAGACTGAATTGCCATTTCATGTTTATGTAATTTTTCAATCTGAAATCTTTCAGTATTTTTTGCTTATAGGCATGTTGATAAAAGAAATTCATTGCTCTCACTTTCCTAATGGTGTACATATATTTGAAATGTCATTGTGGTTGCATTGATGCAAATCCAAAATGTTCTGAGACACAGGGAAGAACCTGGAACCAAAGTGTAAATAAATTAGTTTTAGTTATATTTCTATGGATTTAGACATGAATAATAATATGAATAAATAATAAAAGAACATTTTTTTAGCATTATTTCACTCATTGCCCTTGTAAAGTGGCCAGAATCAATTTACAGCCAACCTCATGTAGAGACGACATTATTCCATGTTAAAAACATGAAAGCCCATTTGGATATAAGTTCAGTACACAACAATATTCATTAAAGCAATCTAGCCTGCTGCTGTCGCAGCATCACATTCTGTGAAATGTCAGTGGTGCACATGTTAGTTCCTTTTTCTAAGTCGAGCCCACGGCTCTTTGGTAGAGCTGCCAGTTTCCTCCTGCCAAATCCTAGTTTACACACAATTACCTATGCATGATTAGTACATGTGCAATGCTCCTGCTGTGCAATCTCCATCTAATGCCAGTGGTTGGTGTCTATCATGCAATTGTTGTACATGGGGGTGAAGTGGGTGTAGCACGCAGTTTCAGAAGCATGAAAGCCTAAATTTAGCATATTAGGATCGTGTCCCAGCTATAAACATGAATGCCCATACCTGTTAATTATACATTTCTCACTTGAATTTGGACCTTATTTTGTACAAGACAACAAACACCTTTTTATCTTTAACAAACACTGCAGTTCGATTGAAGGCTGCTCTGTTTCAGGGGTGTAACTGTGTGCGTATGTGCGACCAATTAACCCTTAATTGGTCGCGCATACGCACACATGATGTGTGTCCTCATCTGTTGGTTTCTCCAGTGAGCGATTACGGAAAGATGAAGAGGATGTGGATCGCCAGTCACCTTCTCTGAGGATGACTGCCGGCTTAAGCACCCTATAACTGCTTTCTCAATATTGATCAATAGCGAGTGCTGCATAATTTGAAACACAGGCAGCACGTGTATGTCTTTCTTTATTCAGAATAAAGAAAGCAAGCAATGTGAAAGGTGATGGAAGGTAGGAGATTTTTGATTGTTTATACCTCAGTCTGTGCATCTGCGAGAGTTGTAGTGGATGTAATTTGCTGCAGTGTTGCAGTGGTATAGTGGGGAGGTGCTCTGAGAGTAGCCATCTCATCTCACTCATTAGAGGGAGTAATGAATCGCTGACTATAGATCAGTGTCAAGGGGTTACTCCACTCTGCTACTGCATGAACGTGTTCATAGGTGTGTGCACTGAATTAGTGTGGATGCATTTGTGTTTGTGTCTGTCAGTGTGTGCATGTACTGCTGCATGTTTGCTTATCAGCCTCAGTTTATAAATATGTGGGAGTACCGTCTTATTGCCATGTTTGTGCGTATGTGATTATATAAAAGTAAGTTTGATTTGAAAAAGTACCCCCCGTCCCATCTTTTTTTTTTGACTATGTCGGTGCATGTTTTGAAATAAACATTAAATTTTCAGGAGGAAAGGTGTGAGACTGATGTCTTAGACATGCTTCTCTGGGCAGGTAGAAGTCAGAAATGCACACGGGTTGGTTAGAGACATTCACTTGGCTGGTCTTTTTTATATTTTATACTTATACAATGTTTATATAATGCATTCTTTATTTTCCCAGCGCCTTGGACATTAGGCTACCCATCAACTCATCATCCCTCTTGATGCACGGGTATGCACAATGCAGTTTGAGACTTAAATTTCCCTTTAGACTTTTTCACCAAAGTGCATTCAAAAGCAGGCAAACATTAATGCCCACATAGGTCGTTTGTGCCAAATCTTTCAAACAACTAAGGTCAAAGTTTGTGCTAAGAGTGCCCCCACGTAAAGAGGGCAGACCTTGTTCAAATTCCACCTCTTTTCAATTTCCTCTTGGCAAACGTTGAGGGTCAACACACGGTAAGACATATGTGTGTGAAATGACCTACAGTGTTGTATTTCACAGGCGGACCATCTCTTAGTTTCTTTCATTTTAGGCAAGTCCGTCAAATATTTTGTCTTTTGCATTTTTGCATTTTATATAGTCACAGCGACTTTTTTCAGAAACATTGGTTTGATGTGGAATTTAGTGGACATCAGGACTTAGTCATTTCTCCTCTTAGCAATTTAGCTCTAGGACAACATTTTGTAACAACAAAAAGCAAAGTAATTAAAACTAAAATTGATCATTTAAATTAACTGGGCAATAAAATTGTTAGGTTAGCATTTACTTTTTTTTCATTGTCCATGTCTATTTAGAATAAAACAATAACCTCACATAGGATGAATCCCCACAAATAACATCTCGTTGGTCACTGAAAAGGCGCTAAAGTCCTTTAGGGGGCTCAGTCCTCTTCCTGTTTTCTTTTTCTGTCTGGAGCTCACAGACCTTTACTTCTTTAAATTATGGTTAGGTTCCCCTTGGAATGAACAATATTGTCAGTGTGAAAATATCATCAAACTTATAAGAAATTTCATAAAATTAAACCAGCATGAAAACAGTTTATATTCCATCCTTTGCACGTCAGTGCAACTCCTCGTGCCACTTTGGCATACAGTAGTGCTGTAACTTTTTGGCTCCACCAGCCCTCAAAGTTTGTATTTGCCATCGTGCGCGTGGCTTTGCTTGTGCACAATCATAAGCATACGCACACACATTTTAGGAGCCCAGCTACTCACAATGCTGGAGATTTAATTTACGATATCAGACAGCTTCTTTTGAGGGCAATCATCATGTCAGCTTCAAAGCTTCCAATAGGTCCTCTCACTTCAATTCATGGATTTCACACATTTCATGATGTTTTCACCCGTGGAGAGACATGGAGCTGGAATCAAAGGCACGGATCAATTATCCACACTTACTACAAGAACACAGCTTCAAAAGATACATATCAGATCACAATCTCTGAGGGTTATGCTTTCTCCACCTCCTCCGATTTCACAAACACACACACACACAGTGAGAGAGTACGAGCAAACATTTAATTTTTACACGCTTTGATATGACTAATGTCATCAGAGAAGGGGTGCTTATTTGTGATTTTTGCAATTGATTAATCACGCTGATGAGTATTGCCATTCATAACGGCAGATGATGAATTAGAAGGGGTTTGTTAGTTAGTGAATCTGACCCACTTACAGAGGAAGAGAGACAGAAGGAAACAGATAGAAAGAGGATGCCGCTATGTTGAAGCACCCTTGAAACCAAATTAATGAACCTTATGAAAGTGGAGACAGTGTCACATAACAACACTTGCAGAACTGTGCAATGAAACAAAGGATGTGTGAACCTATCCAAAGAAGCAGCCCTGCAAATACTAATAATATTATTAACAAGAACAAAATGAAAGAAATGACATGGATGGAGTCTGAGGAGTGAGGTGTCGAACTCTGGCTGTCGCAGTTATGCTCTGGTTTCAGAGGAGAATAAACGAGGTTGAGAAAAGTGGGCCTCCAGATGTGACTCCTTGTTTTTACGCCCCCCCTCTGGCATCATCTTCTGACGGTTGGATTGTGTTCAATTATCTTCATAAATATAGGATCGTCTCACAGCTGACAAATATAGACTGGATTTTGTATTATTTAAATGCAACCTGGGAGGAAAATTACAGCGTGAATATGCAAATAGGTTAAGAAGATTAAAAAGATCAGCAAAAAAAAAAAAAAAATTAGGGGTGTGTATGTGGGATGGTAAAAATTCACAATGATGGAGAGATGAGAGGAAGATGGAAAGAATGTGGTGGAGGAAAGGGAGATAAGAGACAACAAAGTAGAGGAGAAAAATAGATCTTACAAGAGGCTGGGAGGAGGAAAAGAGACAAAGTGTTTGGAACAGGACAGAAGGGGAGAAAAGGGGTGAACTAGGACAAAGGGAGGTGATAAAGAAGAGCAGAGGTGTTCTCCTGAATCAAGAGCATTGTGTGCAAGGAATGCTACATAAAACGGGGCTGCAGAGCGCCTTTCTAACAAAGGAGAGTGGGTCAAACATGCAAGCTGGTGCTGCTCTTTATTGAGCTTCTTGGGGTGTGTGTGTGTGTGTGTGTGTGTGTGTGCGCGCGCGCGCACACTGGTTGACTTCGCCATCCCAGTTAAGTACAATTAATCTCATACTGTCATCCAGTGAATAAAAAAATAAGTGGGGGAAAAAAAGACAAAAGGCGTTTTGAAAAATCGACTGAATAAATCATAAGACGAACATGGCGACCCCCCCCCCCCCCCTTTTTTTTTATTGTTTTATGTTTTTTTGAATTTCCTAAAAGGACAAAAAAAAAAAAAAAGATTTACAACTGTTCTAACTCTTCTACAGCTAATAGATAAGTTGCCATGGCGACAATTAATGAAATTCTTCCCTATCTTTCTCTAAGTGTGGTTCCTCATTACCATGGTAATAAACATTGCAGGATCGTCTGGTCGTTATCACGAAGACACATCAGCGGGAGCAATATCTGTTCTTTCCCAAAAGTGCGGGGCGGTGGGTGGTGTGGGTAGGGGAGGTGAGGGGAGGGCGAGTGTAATGTCAATTTGCAACGACTGAAGGAGAGAGGGGGCAATGAAGCAAAAGATGTGTAAGAAAGAAAGGAGCAGCGATGTTCAAAGCCTTAAAACAATCTCTATCCTGATGTCCGCACTGCAATGTTTTGTTTTTTTTTTAAAGAAAGAAAAGCGTGATATTAAATCTGCATTAAATATTCAAACTGGCACGAGATGAGTCTCACTTTTTTTTTCTCTTTTGAAGTGACAGAACCACTGTTTCACAGTTGTGCTCCGATTCTCCATCCGTGTTTGTCACCGTGAGATGGTTTAGGTTTAGGTGACCTCCATGTATACACTGAAGAAGCATGTTCCACATACTTAAAAATTATTTTATAACCTTTTTTTTTTTCTTTCTGAAAACTTAACAGTCTCCAGCTAGCACTAGAAACATTTTTTATTTGAAATTTATTCTCAAACTCTCGTTTCAAAGCAAAGATCAAGCAAGAAGAAGCCTTGTGATTTGTGTCAATACATTACAGGCTTAACTCTTTTATTTTCAGACTTTCAGAGTTATCAGAAGTTTTCTATTTTTTTCTTCCAGTTCTCATAATAAATCACTGTGTTGCTTCTTTTAATATTGTCTCTGAAGACTAAATTACCCATAGTGGGTGAACATAAAGAGAAGACGTATCTATTCAGCAAATGATAAGTCTCACAGATAATTAGGAGAGCACTGCTGAAACTCTTAAATCCTGTCTTATCTGTGATTCATTGATTTTTTTTTTTTACATAATACAACTCTTCAAAGGGCTGCTGGTAAATACCAAAGGGTCAATTGTTATGCAGGCAGGTTCTGAGGTTTCTGGCTTTTAAAAATTGCATCACATGATCTCTAATCATTTTTTAAATCAAAAATCTCCCCGTGCACGGGACAGCCTCCCTCCCTTCTCCACCTAATTGTATTTTTAACTGCTCTGTGATTGAAGACAGTGCGATGAGCAATCAAGGGGGAGTCAAAACACATTTCACCAATAAAAGATTAAAAAAAAAACTTGTTTTCAAGCCAAACACGGCGAATGACAAGAGGCATTTCGCAGTGTGACAATTAATGCTTCAGCAGATATTTCTTTGGGACTTGTGCTTTAATTAGCAGAATATTTGTTGCTATTGTGAAGCTGTGCCTGAAATATTTGAGTCAATTACAGCTTTAGCTGGAGGAGAAAAGGTAGGCGTGTGTGTGTGTGTGAGTGCATGGTCAAGACTGTAGGCATTTGAAAATTTAACAGAGATCTACTGTGCGTGTGTTACATCTTGATTTCTGAAAGACTAACTCCACCCAAAACTTAGAACTCCATGTGACCATTAGCTTGTTGGTTGTAGTGGTTTATAGAGTGCTGCTATGGGCCAGAGGTGTTTGGTTCTAAATTGTAAGTTGGACATGTTCTAATTCGGTACAGCCCAAAGTCAGCTAGGAGCCCGACAAATTTCACTGGCTCTCTGTCTCCACAGTCCAGTGTGTGGTTAGGTTTAGGCAAGAAAAGCACCTTGGTGGACCATTACGTTTTTCTAAATGACCATTAACATTCTCTAACCTTAACCAGGGGTTACAGGTACATCAACTTAACAATTATAATAATAAAAACGCTTCAATAACACTGATGTCACAAAACTTAAACTTTGTCACATATTTTGGAAGGAAAAAACATTTATAATATGGGAACATTTTACAGATATGTTGCCGCAGAGTCCTGCGTTGGTTCAGTTTTGCAAACCCACACCCCTCAAAACTCAATACCAGACCTGACTCATTACTCTCACTTCTAAATAAAATATGCACTCAACCTGACCTGTACCCGCAGCCTATGCGAACTTGAGCTAAACACATAAACCAATTATCCATAACATCACCTGGTGGTTTTAATATTATGGTGGACACAGGTCATCATGGGTAATCTGACATGTCTGCAGCTCTGCATGCCTTGTGTGATGATGTCAGATGATGTAGAATGTGCAAACTACTCACACTGCTCCTGTTGCTTGTGTACAATTGGGCTAAAGTTGAGGGAAAGTTTTTACCCATGCCCATACCTGCAATTTTAGCAGGTTACCTGCCAGGTACCCACTCCAGTACAAGACTCTGATGTTCATGATCAAGTTATTTGTGACCTGTCGTCTATGCTAATTGTTCTCATTATGTTAACAAAAAACCCAGTGTCGCAACAACTATGTGTGATTGCAGGTTAGTTGTATAGGATAAGATCATTTTTAAGGGACAGGGTTGCATAGTCGTATTTTAATTATTAGCATTTTCCTTGTTTACCGTCTACTGTTAATGTACAACAATCAATGCTGATTCTGAGCTTAACTGTTAATACCATGAAACCAATAAACACTTTGTAATAAAAACACAACAATCAACACCCCTGACCCTGAGTTTAGCTGTGGACAATAGCAACCCACTAGATGGCACAAACACCTCTTGGTATAGTATAGAGTTACAGGGAAATTAACTGGAAAGGAAGTGCGAAGTTGATTGACTATTGTCTGAGCAAGGTTTAGAGCTACAGAAAGTCTGAGAGTAAAAAGTGTTGTGGGCTTAATCTGTTAATGATGAGTGTAATTATGCAACATTATCAGGTAGAAAATGAACCAGAATCTAATCCCACCCACAAACAATTCCTCATTGAAAGAATCAGTGGAACTGATTTGTGGGGAGTATATTGTCGGTGAAAGATCCAATTGAATTTTTCACCCCCTCCCTTCTCCCAAGAGCCTGAGTTCTAAGTTTCACCAGATCCCCATCCTTTAAATATTATTGCATTTACAAATCCATTAAATGCGTCCTAATTTTTATCTTTTAAATCAGTAATTAGAGATGCCAGCTTTATACAGTGGCGTCTGCAACTGCAGCTAGTTGATATAATTACAATGTATGCATGACTTGAGTATAATACCAATTAGCTGTGTTACCTCCTTGAAGAGCAAACTGTGTCCAAATAAACACATCTTAATTATGCCCGCAGAGAATAGGAGTTGGAGAACACACAATTAAAGTGGCTAATTAATTCAGTGTTTTAACATTACAGTTTTTTCTTTTTTCTTTTTGCCCTTCTTGATTTATGCCAAGAATCGTGTAACTGAAAGATTAATAAACCGTTCGTCCTCTCCACAGGACTTGAGGTCAGTCTTTGTAGTTCACTGTCCTGGCAGCCGTTGGCCTCCATGGGCTCAAGAAAAGGAGACCAGTGAAAAAGAAGAAAATAAAGTCCCACTGAATGAGTCTGTCTTTACCAGACCAAGCAGACCACTTGTTTGCTGTGCTCCACCAGGCTGCGGGGACTCGCCCATAAACTCTCTCACATTTGACAAAGTTTAATTTCGTTTGAGCTCTGTTTACTCTTCTCCTTCATTGCCTTATGTTCCCTCATATCAGCAACGACTGTGTTTGAGTTTTAAAACTACTATGGGTTTCATCCTGGGCTTTGAGCTCATTCACAGCTGTCCAGCCATATGCTTAACCCCCAGCTGGATTAGAACAGATAGATTCGGGCACCAGTGCATGCTGGGGATTTGCGATGAGGTGTCAAAGTGGAATCATGAAAAAAAGAAACAGTCACTATGGAACAGTTTACTCCAGCTAACTCTCTACTAATAATGAAATGTGTACGTTTCATTTAATTATGAGATGAGTGTGACGGCATAGAAACTGACGTGAGATAATAACCAGACATTCCTGAGCAGGAAAAGTGTGCGTCCGCAACGGCAGGTGTCTGTGAATCAGCTTGCATCGCGTTAGAGTCACAACGGGCTGAGGCTCAACCGGCGCAGCGCAGATGCAGGTTCAAAGTGTCAGTCCCCAGAGTGTCAGCTCTTGACACAAGAGGAGTGGATCACATAGTGAGTCAATGATTCTCTGTTGCTTTGTCAAGTAGCACGCTGAAAGCGGGTTGCATCACAGCTCGTCTGTATACTCACTGTGATGCAAGCTCTTACATTATTCCACTTCAAGCAGCAATGCAAAGAAGCATTGCAGACAAACTAAAGCTTTATTTTATTATTTTTTAACCCACATTACCACATTTTAATAGATTTAAAATTTACTATTAATCACTCTAGACTCCTGTTCACTGATCAACCACAACGTTGAATCTCACTGGTAGTTTTAATGTTGTGGTAGACCCAGGGTAAATATGGAAATGTCAAATCTAAAAAGCTATTTTTAGCTACATTACAGTTCCATCTTCACACATCACTACCACTAAGCTTCTCTGCTTCTCTCAAGAGCTTGTGAATGTCATTTCAAAGGAACACTTGGAGGGAATTTCCTTCAAATTTGTGCAACTTGACCAAAGGGTTTAAAGGTCAAGGTTTCACTGACTTCATGTTCATCCAGGTCTTGTGCCCCATTGTTGTGAGTGTGACATGTGAAGAATGAAAGAACTTCTTCAAAGCAAAACAGTTCAGTGGGAGACAATGATAAACTTGTTTAGTTAGTGGTGGTTAAAGTTCATGGTTATTAGACTCAAACATGCTCAACATATATAAATGAATGATATAAAACTAAATATCTAATTATTCATTTACCATAGCTACAAAAAGCAGCAATAGATAAGATGAGATATTCAGGTTTATTTCGTTTTCTTAGATTCTTGAAATTGCAATATATAAGAGACATAATAGGGAAGGTCATATTAAACATCATGTCGCTTTTCACTAACAATAACTTCAGAACCTAAAGGAATTCTGCACTTAAATATATTTGACTATGTTTAACAGATTTTTCAGAGTTGGCTAAAAACTGTATTTAATACCTGGATATGAAACTGATTATTTTCTGAACCATGTTATGAACTCTCTGCCTAATACATTGTATATTTGCCTGTATCCTCCTCGGAACAGCCTGGGTTTAGATGGTTGGCCGTGGAAGCAGCACCATCATAGACTCAGCAGTCGGGCAGAGAGAGCAGGAGCCTTTATTGATATGCTAATGTTGTCGTTCATTAGCTGTCTTTAATTAGTGTGTGTTCTGCTGTGGGCTGAAGCCACCAATACCAGACCACTTATCAACAAACAAGAGACTCATTCCCAAACAGACTGGGACACTGACAGTGAGAAACTGCCATTATGAAAAGATGTTGCTGAAGAGCCGAGGAGGTGGAGGGCAAACATTTGAAGAAAAGGAGGAATTTGATTTTTAGAAAATTGGAAAGGCATCAGGAGGAGGCAGGAACAAAAGTGAATCATTTTGTGAGGATGGCAGTATAGACTAAAACACAATCAGAAAACCTAATCACATCCTTAGCTCAGTTTGATCTGTTGCAGTGAAACGGTATTATTTTGCATAATAACCAGAGCATATGATATTTGATTTCAGAAACCAGTGGTTTTCAACACCATGCAGTCAAAATACTGATGCACCCACCTATGGCCAGACAAGGAAATCAGCTCTGTAGTAATTTGTTGAAATGGAAAGCTGTACCCTGGTGGGTATCGATGAGGTTGGGGACCACACTCTGATACGATTTTGTATTTCGCACTGATTTATGACCTTTTCTTCACTCTATTGAGTTATTGACTGCCTGTCTAGTCTTATCAACCGCTGTTGCAAATGCAAATGAGTGCAATGAAAAAATGTGCCACGTTCTATGAAAACAGTGCCTGACACTCCACAAAGGGATTTGTACGTTTGTAGAATTGTCCTGAGTTTGACTCCAACCAGATTGAGGATGGGGTGGGAAATCTGGGAACTGTCTGACTTTTTGTCCAGAATCAAGACTGACTTCCATTTTAACTGCACACGTGTTAGATATTGCAGTTGCAGTAGAAAATAAACAGATTGGGAGGATATAGAGGATACAGAAATAGAGTTCAAGGTGTTCATGCTGATTGTTTCAGATCACAAGGTTAATGAATGCGTTCCTTGTGGTTCAATTTAGTGCATTTTTTCAACTCAAAATATAGGTAATATAGATAATACAATATCCTGTACTGCTGCTACTATCCTATAACCACTGGAACCAGCTCTCAGTTCAGTTTCAGGAGGCAGACAGCCATTTCTACATTTAAAACAGGACTGTATGTAACATTTTAAGTTCAGTTTGAGTTGAGTTCAGAGGTCACAACCATGACACCAGATCATAGTAGTGATTGCCTTTAAAAGTCGCTCAAACCAGCTTGGATCTGGGACAAACTGGTTTCTGACTGGTTTTCATACAATTTGAGCTCAGGCCTTTTGCAAGGAAGCTCTTAACATTTTCTGATTAAATTTAAATTTACATTTAGTTATTTGTTAGATGCTTTTATCCAAAGCTCCTTACAAGTAAGGTACAAGGCAAAGGCAGGGTAAGAGTAAGGAGATCTTGCCTTAGGACCTCTACTGGAGGTACCATGGCCAGTCACTGTTACTACCATTTAAATAAAGCATAATTAACTAGGAACTTAAAACAGCTCTGATATGGCTGTGGCGAGGAACCAGCAAGTTATTAATAAGATAAAATGACAAAAAAAATGAATTGCTGAATTTCATGCATCATTTCTTGTGAATCCTTTGCTCATGTTCAGCCAATTTGAGTCTCATGTGGAAATGGTGAGCATCATCACTAACAAAAAAAAAAAACAAAACAAAACTATGCCCTTAAAAAAATGTAAATACAGTGAATGGCTATTTCTGAGGAATTGTTTACCAGAAACAACCGCAGGAAAAACGTGTTTCAAACGAATGTTGAGAAGAGTCAGACAAAGTGCAGCAGAGTCTGATGAAAGCAGAGCTGGGTTCAACAAGCTGACCCTGAGATGTCACATTCTCAGAGACTCTGGGAGTTTGAACAACTCTGTCACATTTCCAAAATATTCAAGTTCTAGTGTATCAGTGAGCATTAGACAGTTTATATTCTGTTGCACTTCATGAATATTTGTGTTTGTGTTGTCATCTCTCTCATCTCATTGTCACTCCTCACAGATGTACTTTCTCATATTGTTTTTTTCTTTGTCATTCATTCTGTTGTGGACATGCTGTGAGAGCATACAGTATGTCATTTACTAAGACAGGCTTTCTTTCCTCTGTCAAGCTTCTTCTCTTTCTTCCTTCCCTCCCATCCCCACTTCTCCTCGAGGCCACTCGGTATGCAGAAGAGATGCTCTTGATGGTTTTCGCTGTGAGCTGAGGTATCCTGTGATTTCTGATTTGGCTTTCAGCAGCTTCAGACGAAGGAGCCGCCATTCTCCCTGAAGCCTGACAGCCATGTTTGGGTATGATGAGAGCCACAAAATGCAGACAAGACTGACATTTTTCTGTCATCCTCTTAGACACCCAAACTCCAGACATTCTTTTCATCTGCAGCAACCTTGCTTTGTTATTCTCTCCACTGATTCTTCCTGTTCTTTTTTGCTCCACGCCCTCCATCTATTTGCAGTAATATATACATTTAAACATGAGATCTTCCTGATTCATTGTGAGGTCTCACAGTAGGCCACCTATCAGTGTGATAATCAAAACATGTCACTCTGTGGCCTTGTTGCCTCATGATTAGAATTTCATTTCATCACAAGCAAAACTAGCAGTCCTTCTTTTCTTTTGTCTTGCTCGTTCCTACCTCGCTCTTTCTCCAAGTTGCTGTCATGCTGTGTCTATTTTGGGAGTCACAACCTTTTTCATAGAAGGGCTTTGGGTGTTTTAAGAGGCCGATGGGCATCACAGTAGCTCACAGTGAAATTAACATTTGCTGGATGTTTAATGAGACAGACGAAAAAAGACAGACGTAGAAGTCGGAGTCCTACTTATGTCTAGTCTAGATTATGCATATGATGTGCAGCTGTATGTCCTCACATTAGGTTAGTTTAGTTAATGAGGATAACACGTTCCAGTTCTTTTCCATTGTCCCACTGTGCACTACAGACAGACTTACAATGACTGAATGAATGTGTTACTAAAAACCATAACATTTTTCCAGAATATATTCACACAAACTGATGATCCACTGAAAACAGTCACACCTGGATGAATGAGACTGAAATCTGTACGGCGAACAGGTGCAAATGTTTACCGATGCACGAACTGTCCCTACACCTACCAGTTTTCTTCATCATAGTGGATGAGCTGCTACCTTTTCTTTAAATAAGTGTTTGTCTGCCTCCAGTGGAGATTGGCCTGGTGACAAACTACTTGGCAGGAGTGCTCCTTTGGTCTGTCTACAACCATTACACATGCACTTCTTTAATGTTAGTTCTCTTTAAACACTTTATGACTTATGCACATGGGACAGCTTGGGTTTAATGTCAGGATCTGTGTAGCTCTTGTCCATTTTTCTGTTTGCGTAGCTAAGGGGGACATCTTTTTTTGTTCAAGTGAACTACACTTAACTAAATACTACAATTGCCAACATGCAGTGTCAATAAAAAGTATGTGAACCCTTAGCAATTAGCGGGTGTTCTACATAAGTTGATGGTAAAATGTAAAATTAAAGGGGCTGTAAGCAAACTCTTTGGAGACCTTATTTTTCTGTCTTAACTTGTACATTTTCTCAGTTTTTTTCAGTTCTATTGTGAATAACACATGGGTTTAAGATTTGCATTTGCACATCATAGCAATTTTATGTAGATTTTACACAGTGCCCTTTTTGGAATTTCGGTTGTAAAATATTGTTGCACATGAAGCAGGAGATAAAATACTTCAGCTAAACAATCTGTACTTGTGCTAATAACTGTAAAATTAAGAAATGAAATGAAATGTTTAATATATGGAATTTAGTTGTTTTCATGCACACCAATCTCTAAAGCAATATGGTGGGTGGAAAAATGTCAGGAGGTGAAAAAGTTTTTTTTTTTTTCGAAAACTAATCTTCCACCCTTGATTTAAAAGTAGCATCAGTTGCAAAGTTTTTGCAAGTTCGTTGCAACCACGTCTAAGTAAACTGTTGTTCACCATGTTTTATCTCAGCAGTAACGAGCCAGTGTCTGATGACCGAGGGGGTTCCGATTCTAAAAAGAAATACGATATGTATATCTGCCTTAAACCAGTGGGTAAATGAGCAGCACTATTTTAAAATCAGTTCAGCTGCACATCGAAAGCACAACTGGAGGGCTTTGTTCAGTTTTCGTGGCCTTTGTTGCCGAAGTTTTCGTCATGAGCTCTAGTTGTCGAACAGGCTTGTTGGTGAGACCTGAGAAGCAGTCTAACATTTAAAAAAATTAATAAAGCATATTTTCCATGCTAACACGTTTTGGCTATTTCCAATCTTCTCGCTTTTCTTATTACCTGTGCCTTTTCCGCAAACAGCCACAGCCTCTTCCAACTCCTGCCCTCTGGCAAGAGTGCTAAAGCTCCCAGACACGGCAACACTTTCTTTTCATATGATATTATACTCATTAACAGCTGCTCACATATAACTGCTACAGGACATTGCTGCTGGTCTTGTTTTTGTTGTTGACCATCCCAGTTTGTCTATCCCACTATTGTGCATGCAGTACCCCAGGGGTGCTTTAATGAGTTTTAGTTATGTTTTACTTTTGTTTTTCCAAACTGACACAGGTGTCCACCTAAATTCAAGTAAGAAATAGTTATTTTTTGGTGATGAGCTGTTGCAGAAAAACATTCACTCTGCTAGTAATCAGTTTTTCTTTTGCTGGTGTTGAGTTTTATTTAGATTACATGAAATGTATCTTTCTTTGATTGAATGACATTTGTGGAGTTAACAGTTATTTCTTTCTTCTGCCTGTATTGATAAAAGTCTGTGAAGGTTGAAATGGGTCCAGGATTTGAACTTCATATGGCACTTTAATTTATTTGGAAATTTGATTGCAAATCAACACAAAATACAGAAGAGTAAAGATGCACACGACTTCTTAAAAGGCAGGTAGTGTAGATAAGGAAGAAAATAAAACCATCAAAATAAACAATTACTGCAACATTATTGAAAAGCAAATTATGTCACCTATGCCTAGGCTGTGTGCTGCTTTTCTGTCAATAACCCACAGTAAGTGAGTTTTTTTTTTTTTTTTTTTCAATACAACAGCTTGCTATCAGTGGCACAAACACTGAAACATACCATTTTAAACATTTAGAGACTCAACTTGAGAAGGACAGAGCAGCAAAGATGCACCCGGCTGAGCGTATAGACACACAAACAGACTGTACATCAGGCTTACAGTATTAGGCTGCTTCAAATATGAATGAAGCATGCTTCCCTCTGAGTAATTGTGGCGCACTTATTTTTAATTAAAGTTTCTTTGTGTACCCCCATGCTGGTAGCATGGGAGTAGGTGTTAAGTAAAAGAAGTCTGTCCTTGTTCTCTCAGTATGATTTTAATCACGACAGGCTGACAAGAGTTGGTTCAGTTAACCAGTGTTCACTGATTCTCAGCAGATGGTGGCCTGCAGCAGCAGCTTTTGTTGTTTTTTTTATTGAAAACAAAACATAAATCCCCTGAAGTAGATATAGAATAAAAGATTTTGAAATTGTTTTGTCTTTTTTTTCTTAAGGATTAAGAACTACTTTATGCGTGACAAGCATGTGTCTTTGGCTCTTTCACTTCTTTTTATAGAGGATTATCTGATTCTTTCAGATGAAGTATAAGATCAAAATGTCTGTCTCAGCAACCAGCTGGGGGTACTTGAGGACATGTCAGCTAAGGACAGTGTATCCTGTTACCTGAGTGGCTAAGGTGTCTGACATATCGGTTTGGCCATGTTGAAGGTCTTGGGTGCCCCCTGCCAGCATACAATAAAATATATCTGATGCCACCTCTTCTCCCTCATTTCTTCCTTCTTGGGTGATTTACAACTTTCTGAAAAAAAGGCAAACGAACTGAGGTGGAGATCGCATATTCAGCATTAGGAAAACTGTCATGTCCACAAAGGTGTGAGAGAAACCTGATTTAGTTTTCTGGTTTCCAAGGGCTCTAGGCTCAGAGCCCTGGAAATGCAACATTGAGGGGTAATAAACAATGGTGTGAGTAGTCTCCGATAGTTCCTATAGAGTGATTTAGAACCATTGAGGAAATACAAAGAAATTAATTAAAAAACTACATTTAAAAACAAGTTAGTTTTAGTGTCAACATTTTTCCAGCCAACAATTCACTGAAAAAGTTAATAGATGGTGTCCATGGTGAGTATTTATACACACAAACTTGAGTTTCGTAAAGGTTCTACGGGGAGAGGGGCGGCTGTATCTGTTCCATCTGCTGTCTCTAAAAGCAGTTGTGTTCTGTACTGGTAAGACATGAATACATACATTGCTGTAATTTTGTTCAAACAGCAGGAGATGTTCTACAAAACAATCAAAGAAACCTCTGCGCTGTTGTGTACATCTGACTTTTCATTTTAATTAATTTTTCTATTATTCCAGTTTTAAATTAACATTCTTGTTGTATACTGCTACAATATAAACAATACAACACAGTCTCCTGAAAGCTTCAGCTTCTCACTTATAACTCCTTTAAGACTGCTCATTCCTTTCTCCTCCCTCGGTATCTCCAGCAAAAAACAACAGGTAACCATGGCAACGGCTGCTGGCTCCATCTCCTTTCTAACAAGTTTGGTCCAAGTAACACCTGGAGCTCAGCATTGTTAATTGCAATACAGGGAGACATGTCCCTGAGGTCATCAACATGACCTAATGAATACATAATAGAAAAATCTGATCATAATCAAAATCACGTGTATCATGTATGTGGATCATCAGTATGTCCAAAAATAATTTAATACAAGCCGTAGAAACATTTGTGGAAAGAGCGCCCCCCCAGCAGCAGGCACCTGTTGAAATTGCAGCCCCTTGATTGCCAGGTATCAAAACAGTGGCTGATATAACTCATTTTAGTCCCAAATAGATATAAACTGTAGATTACAACTGTACAAACATAATGTTTTGGTTGGGTTTAGGAAAAAAAACATGCAGCTTACAGTAGGTTTACACTTTAGCTTAAAATGACTGCTTCCTTAAGATTGTTTGACATTTATTATACATGTAGCACTGCATCATGTCGGGAAAGTCCTTAACAGAATGGTCTACTAGTCTTCTATGGGAATGTTCTCCTTCTTTCTTCATAAACTCAACCACGCTCGTCAACTTTTTTTACTACAAAGGTCTGTGCCATTAGACTGCACACAATCGTAATATTTTTGTTTTGGTAATTTTTTTGCTGACAGTACAAACGACCAATAGAGTCATGTTTTAGCTAACAACAAGCTGAACACTAAGTTACACAGATATCCAACTTGCACTGCATCATGACACAGTAATGCCTATTAAAGGGATGTTTTTCTTTAGGTGTTGTTAGTAGCTTTAAATAGATGTCTACGTGACATTACTGAATCAGTCAGATAAAGAACTTCAGCATATTCCATTTTCACTTACAAAAGGATTTACTGAACTGTTGGTTTAGTGCCCTGACCATATTTCTTTCTTGAATGACACTAACTTCACACAGCTGTGCACAGTTTAAGTACAACTTTTATTAATACTGGAATCATCACAGTGCGTTTTGTTACATTAGCAGTGACTAAAGTTAACAAAATGGGGTAAATTTTACAAAAAGGAAGACAGAAACGAAAACCTTATTAACAGCGGCAGAGGCAAAACAACCTTAGAAATAATTTTGTAATAAATTAAATAAAAAGAGCAGAAGAAGTGACAGGAAAATAAGGGAGAAAGACAATACCACAGTGCCTGCAGGGCTACACAGGAAAGAAGAGAGGAGCAAAACATTGGTTTGTACAGAAAGATAAAGCAGATGTTGGCTCTGTCACAATGTAATCCTTTGAAGAAAACAGCCCAGTAGAGGTGATAGCAATGCTGCAGTGGTGAGTTGTGGAGAGATTTTGTTGTAGAGTTCAGATGGAGGCTGTCAAGGAAGAAGAAGAGCGAGCGAGAGACACTACCAAGAACTGGAGTACTGACACTAAGACATTCAGTTTAGTTACAGTGACAGTGGTACTAGGAGGCCACTTTGGTCACTCTGTTCTGCATGGCTATTTGACAGGAAGTTGCAGTGTGTTTCATCATGTTCCCCCTGGTGGACTTCAGTTAGACCCTCATGTAGCTTTAGAGAATCTACCTTAGTCATGTTTGCTTCAGACGAGTGTGTGTAAGTGTGAGCGTGTGAATATGCAGTGGGTTTCTTCAGTATTTGCATGAAGGATTGACAGATTGTGTGTGGGAGGTGGGAGGGAGGAACAGTAGGGGTCTTAACCACGTGTCCTTGTGCAACACACACATGCACGCACTCATGCAAACAGACATTCAATATAACCTAGGCAGATGGCTAAAGGAGTGGGTTGTACTGTACATACCCACAAAGTCACAATGCTTCTTTTGGTCTCAGTCATTAAATACAGTTTGTCTTTGAATGGCCAGCGAGGTTTCAGATACAGCATTGACAGATAAATAACTTTAGTATGTTCATCCAAATTAAGTCTAATGGGTTTAAATTTTATACCGGACATATAGTAAGTTTCCAATGTATACATATTTGAAGGGAACAAATGCTCCACAACACAAATAAAACTGTGAGCTAAATTTCCATATGGATTTCAAACAGCATATTCATAGCACAAGCAAATGCTCACAGTGGAAGTCTGCCAATTTACCATAAATCTGAGTAACCAGGGAAACGCAGCTGAGGTGCGGATGGTCAACGAGACATTACGAATGTGGCTGTATGTTTTATGGTTTTTATGGAGCCTGAGGGTCTGTTTTACCCTACTTTTAATTCCATTATATCACATCTGACAACAGCAAAATGACAAGATGGTGACTGCTGGGACACAAATCTTCCTTAAGCTTATTCATCCTCTATATGAATGAAATTTACAGGAGGAACTTCTCAAACAGTGGCTGGAGAATAGCAGATTACTGATGCAGTCACTTGAGTTTTTACTGGCTTGCAAAGCATGTTATGCAAGATCTGGATCTGGGGAGATGCTGAAGCGTTAGTTCCTGCGCCTTATTAAAAGCTCTTATTGTTATCGTGTTCTCCCGATCTCATCTTTCCAGATCCTGTCTCGGTTGTCTTGCATCTTGAGCTTTAAGAGACTCATTCACCTTTACCCCACAGATGCAAGATATGGATTTATTATCACCTCCTGATCAATGCCAGCATTTAGTATCAAGTGCAACAGTGGACTCCGAAGCTGTGATAATGGCTACACTGTTCACAAAGTTACTGTAGTGGAAAAAGGGCCACATATATAGATTGATTTGCAGCCCGAGGCCATTTTAATACTTGCTTTGTTGAAAATATTGATTTTTCAAAAGTGATTTAGTAATTATATTTACTGATATATAGAAAGAAATGATACACCATATTTTCCTCTTAAAGCTGCAGTATGCTGCTTCTTCTCCACCCAGCCCTCCCCCTACCTGCACTCTGTAAAGTGCATCACGTATTTGACTGACAGACTGTTCTGTGAATCTAGTCTGACTTCGTGGGAAGCATCGTCAGCGCCTCTACACAATAACATAGGTTTTGGAACATATTTCTGCTGTAAAAGATAATATCTTTGTGCTCCTACCAAACCTGTGCTTTGCACACAAGCAGGTTTCTTGTGAGGGTAGTGTGGCTAAAATGGCCAACAACACGTTGATGTACTCGCATCTTGTAGGCCTCTTTCAGAGGAACCCACCAAGAAACAATCAAAGTAATATAAGCTGAGTGTGAGATGATGCCAAGAAGATGGTTTAAAAAGTCTGATCAAAAGTAATTAAAATGTAATCCAGCACCGAGATGGAGCGTCAGGCATCCAGCTGCTTGCCCTGAAACCAGCTCATGTTACTACATAAAGATGGGATAAGACTACAGTAGCTAATGCTTCCAATCCTCCTTTGAACAACACACTCTGGACCCATAATGATACCCCCCGCTAGCCATTACCACACACACCCCCACATTTGAATCATTGCACACATTCATTCCAACATACGATATAATATAGAGACAAGACACAGCGAGAGAGAGAGAGAGAGAGGAAGAAAGAGCGTGAAGGAAAGAAGGACGGACATGGAAAGAAACGGAGCTGAGTTTGTATTCACTGTAGACTGTGATGAAAATAAAGACAACATTTATTTTTCATTAGCTTTGATTGGTTATAAGTACAGTTAAAGGGGCTCTGATCCTGACAAGAGCCAGGCAGCAGCGTCCCTGGGTGTACAGATCAGGGTGTGGAGGTCGGAGCCCGTCGTTAGAAGAAGAATAGGAAGATAATAGAGAGGGATATGTGGGTGCAAAAACGTCTGGGACCAGGGGAATGTCTAAATCCAATTTTCTTTTGCTTTCTGCATACTCCATTTTAATTGTTCAGATTCCAAAGGTGTTTGATTGGCAGTTCAGCTCCAAGCTTTTTTTATACAATGCTGCTGTTGAGTCTTTTTGTCTAAATCCTTCTGTGTTTCCACCACTTCCAAGAATAACCAAACATTAAAAGAACAGATCAACTTGTTGGAAAATAGCCAAATAGAGTTTTTTTTTTTTTTTTTGTCACTATGAGGAACTGCACCAAGCCAAGGAACAGCCCAGCACATTACCACTCCACCCATGGAGGCGGATCAGTTAAGCGTTCTGGATTCTCTGTCCTACCAATTTTTATGCTATGCTAAGCCAACCATCTGCTGACTGCGGCTTCAAGTGGTGGTAGGTTTTGTTTTGTTTTTTGTGTGTGTGTGTGTGTATCAAAGAGTGTTCTCTCAGCATTTGTGAGTTTTCTGAAGCAATTTTTAATAACGTATGCATATCATATGTATCTGCCTGCAATGTGAGAAGAAATGTGCCATGTTCCATGTCTGCATTTATCTAGGTGTTGTCTAGCTCGCACACCAGCCTGACTAGGTCATCGCAATATTGTAACATGCTACTGAATGGTCCGATTTTTAACACTGTAACTCAATCAAATTAGGATAATGTTAAATTGTAACTTTTTACAGTGCTTGTTCCATTTGGGTGTGCTATAGATAAGACTGTGTCGTTTTACCAGTTGAAGAATACAGGACTGGAGCCCTATGGTGTTTATATGTATGTTTTTTTGTGTGTGTGTGTGTATGTGTGTGTGTGTGTGTGTGTGTGTGTGTTTGTGTGTGTGTGTGTGTGTGTGTGTGTGTGTATGTGAGTACGCACGCATGCCCGCACGCATGTAGTAAATGTGTGTGTTTCCACTGAATGTCCCATGTTCACTGTAGCTTCTGCTTTGCCCACATATCGTTAGGCCTACTTCTATCCACGTACACATACACTCATAAAAATGGGCATATTGAAACATCTGTAGCAGAGTAGTTATTTCAGCTTGTTCAGACAGTTATTAAGTACACAGTTAATTCAGCATGTTAAAAAAAAAAGACATTATTGTTTAGTTAAATAACTTTTGTGCTGTTAATTGGGCATTTTAAAGGAAAATAACAGTGTTGTATCTTATCATCTCACACTCAATCATACAACCAGTCATCCTGTTGCATGACAGGACGTGTGCAGTTTGACTGTCTTGATCTTTCATTCAGTGTGAAAACCATGGCCATGTTAGAATTCCTGTCTTGTCCTGAGCTGTTATCCATAATTTGGAATTAAGCAGCATGTCAGTTCTGCAACAATATGAAGCTTTTATTCAGGCAATAACTTACTGTAGATAACTGGCAGTGAATTCAGCTCTTTCAGTTCACACTAGAATTAATAAACATACAGCACACACACATTCAGACCAGTGGAATTGGCTCTAGCCAGTGCCCTAACTGTCAGAGTTTCAGCTTTTCGATGGCTGACACAAGTATCCTAGAGTGGACAAAACAGTGGTATTTTCCTTTAACATACCCACACTGGAACATCATTGTAAAATGTACGTACATGCACGCTACCCCTGTATTGCTTTCCTACTCTTTAAACGGGAAACTTCATTCAGTTACACTTGAACAAAGTTCCGGCATTGCAAAAAAGTCAAGCGAGTCAAACAACGTACGTACAGTTTGATGTCACCCTTCACCTTGAGGTACATTCAGCATACAGTATGTCTGTGTATTCATGTACAGTGTGACCTCGGCAGGCGGTCTTACTCACAAACTCTTCAGATGAGCATTTTGCCACCTGATATATTCTTTTCTTGGTGGTGCGGTGGGGGGGGGGGTGGATGGAGTCCAAGCCTGCTGCGCTCCCTTTTCCGCCCTCTCAGCCAGTCAGATTCAGCAAATGCAACACACAGCATCAGCATGTGACAACATACATACAGTAGTTCCCACCTCCCATGACAACGAAAAAAAAAAAAAAAATATATATATATATATATATATATTCCATCCAAAACATTGTGTAAAAATTGCAAACATTACCCCCTCCATTACTTTAAATTAAATCATCCTATTGAAACATGTTTTAACAGCCACAAACATGTCTTTAACAGTGCTCTATTCAAGGAAAAAAAATAAAATAAAAGTTGACAATAAGAGCATGTGAGAGTGCTGATGTCACTGCTAGAAGAGCGTACAGACATGTTGATGAAGAGTTCACTAGCCTACAGTTCAACAGCCAAACAAGGACACACTCACTCTCGGCCCACACATCCTACATCCATATGTTACACAGCTTAGTAGTTTGTGTTACAACTGGAGTTTTTTTTTTTTTTTTTCTGATCTTTTTACATTAATTAAAAGTAAGACTAAATATCCAAACAGTACTGCAGAATGAAAAACAAACAAACAAAAAAAGGAACCGTATATTCAATGCAATAATTTCTAACAAGCCTTTATGCCAAATTTGTGCGCCTGGTTTTCGTTTTACAAGTACAGCACATACAGTACGTGTTGTATGAACAGGCAGTGAAATGCTCATTCCACACATCTTTTCCCTCTCTCTGCCAGCTAATTAAACGCTCCTGCTCTTTTTGTCATCAGGAACGCATTAAACAGGCTTCACCTATTCCCACATATTATATTATGTCCACAAATAATCCATTCATACAGCCATGTCCTGAGCTGAACTGTGTTGCACCGAACTGAGCTCGAACCATACAGAGGAATCGCCCATTGAGCTTTGATTTGTGTTTTCCCCAATTTTGACAGCAGTGTTGTGTTCGAACAAGAATCAATAAAACAAAACAATAACAAAAACAGATCACTCATATTCTCATATTGATATTGTGTGACTGAATAAATGCTGGACCTACCTTTCACTCATTAATAACCAATTCTGCAGTAACTTCTGTTCTCCGCAGGCAGACAACCAATTATCAAACCACATCAGACCATCTAAACTAGCTTAGGCCTGTGACTCTCCTCATGCAACACAACTGAGCTGTCCCATCCTCAGCCAAAGGCTCGAGCAAAGACGAGGCTACCAGTTGCTGAGATAACTCTGAACTGCATTATGTTTCTGTTTTTGGAACCTCCTGCCGCTGCGCTGAGCTAATGTGTCCAGTCTGAATTCTGTACCCGTAGACTGACAATAACCCATCTCGAACTCTCCATAAGATAGAAACCAAACCAACATTATTGCAACTATAACCCGCTCTTTCTGTATGGTTCAGTTTTAAATGACACGAAAGATTGTTGGAGTCTCTTTTGTAAAGAGGGAAAAAAGTTTTAACTAAAGCAAACATTGGGCGAGAGACAGTTGTTCAGCTGTGTTCAATGCTTACATTTGATTTCCCACAATGCAAAAATACACAACATTTGTAAATGAAACATTATTTAAACTGATGCTACTGGTGCTGATCCTTACCAGTATTTGCACATGAACACGAGTGAGAATTAATTTGTAATACACAGTACTGGAAATATGAAATACAGTACCTCTACAATCAGGGTCGAAAACTCTCAAGTACATTCACTCCACTCAAATGTACTTTTGCAAAGGTGTTTAAATTCCATCATTGATTAAGTACAATACCTACATTACTAATACAAATACTCCTGACTTATTGTATTTCTACAATATCCAGGCATGTTGAAAGCTGTGGTTTTATTTGTCTGACGGATGAGATTTCTGTCTCCACTACACCACAATGGAGGCGAAAGGAATTTCATTTTCCACTCTCACAGTATTTCAGGCATTTAAAAACAGTAATGTGTGTGTGTGTGTGTGTTTTTTTTCTGAAACATTGTCCTTGTTACTATAGGTAATCCATACTTTACATCAGTTTTTGATCGACTATGAAGTAGAATGTAGCTCCAATGAAAACTAAGTTAAAGTTGCAAAGTAACAAAAAATAAGTTGAACCAAACCTGAAAAGGATAAATCCAAAACCTGTGACCAATGTGACGAATGTGTTTTTTTGCATTGTGGGTTCAATCTGTCTCCAGTGCAACTACTGTACAACATACAAAAGTTTCAGCACTATTCACAATTCATAGCAGGTGATGGCTTGTTGAAGCCTGATGGCTCCTGATGTCCAATCCATTCATTTTAGATATTATACTCTACTTTCTTATCCCATCTTTCATTTGACCAATCACTCCAGGCCCACAAGACTTCATCACTTCCTCTTTGTCCTTCCCGATCTTCTTCTACTTCTTCTACAAATTAAGCAGTTTTCCTCAAGACACGGTCGTTTATTGGCAAGCCCCCCTCTCACGTTCGCTCTCCCTAACATACAGTGTGACTAGAGCAACACCTAGTGGCTGTTTAACATACTCTGCCATTTCTCAAAGTGCTTACAATTTTCCTTTTGTTTTTACCAACATTTTTCTTATTTTTTCTGATCCATTTCCTCCCCCAGAAAGAGACAGGGACAGAGAGAGAGCCACGCCAACACTGGCTAGGCCTGAATTCACAGTCGATGTGTAATTTAGCATTCCTGATGATTGCCTGAATGTGACAAAGGAGAACCTGCAATCCTCTGTTTGATCCTCTTTTTTCAAAAACAAGAAAATAAAACACATTTATTGCTCCATTTTTGATTTAACATTTTCTCTCTGGTTCTAGAAAATATATATGAATATATCTATACGCCTGGATTACTTCTCATAACTTCTCGTACAGCGGGTAACAAGGTAAATGACGTCACGAATATTAACAAGAAAACGCACGCACAACACACAGGAGAAAAGCCCTGCCCTCATTGGGTAACCAGCTGTCCTGCAGCAGAGCTCTACCCACCCCCCTCACGCACACGCGCACAAACACACACACACACACATGTGCACACACACTCCTATTTAACATTTGCCCAGATGCATACACATGAATGCACGCACACACTACACAGAGAAAGAGAGGGAGAGAGAGAGGGGAAGAGGGGCACTAGCACGGTTCAATGCCAACAGTATTTTTTTAAAGACTCTTACACTGGAAACCAGAGGAGCCCTCTGGCTTGTTAGCTCCCCATGCTAATACCAATGCTTCAGTTCAGTGGGCTAATAAGTGCAGTGTGTTGCTGCTGAGACAGCCTGGGTTCAAATCCAGCTGGTCACGTGGCACTCTGACTCCCCCTCTCTCTTGCCTCTGCCGGTGCCTCCTTCAGTCATCAGTCTTTCATCTGGGATTAGACAGTCAGGTTAGTGGGAGAAGAGGATGGGAAAGGGTGTTAAGTTGGCAAACAGGTCAGAACCCAGTCTTTCTCTCTTTCTTTGCCTCCTTTTTTTTATCTTTATCTGTTTTTCCTGCAAGTCTTTCCATCCCTGGGTGATGGTGTAGAGAAGACAAACATGCATCCAACACACACTAGTTATAGTGGCCTGCTACGAGCCGGTCAATATTCAGTATTTAACTTTTAATTGTCTGCATGGGTTAACATTATTAATGTTATTATCATCATTATATTATATATCATTTACTATAATGGTGTTTTTAAACTTATTTTTTGTGTATGTTTTTGTTCATCTTCTGTTATATTATAGCTTTCCCTACATGGTTAAGTTTCTGTGTATGTACTAGGTGGTTGGGTTTGCGCCACACCAACACCTGACTCCCTATTGGCTGACGAGCATCATCTCCTTCCTGCTTTTTCTCCAATCACAAGATGCGTGGTGCTGAGCGGTCATTGGAGACGGTCTTCCGAAGGCGAACTCCTCTCCTGATGGTGGTCAACATATCACCAGACCCTTCCGCCCCCTCTGTCCCTGTCTGAGTGTCGGTAGGGCCAGTTGCTGGTGGTGCCGGGTCATCAGGGAGTGCAGGGAAAGGAAACTGCCCCTCACCGAGGGCATGCGCACTGGCTACCAACTCGCCGATCTTCTCCACCAGGCTGTGCCGATTGGCCGCAATCATTTGATCCTCCTCCGACCCAGCTCCTGAGCCCGATCCCATTGCAAGGCCCCCGTGCTGCTGGGCGTAGACCTCCAATGCTGCTCCTGATCCCCAGGCAGTGTTAGGCAGACTGAGGCGCTTGGGTGACGCCTTCACATAATCAAGTGCTCCCTGTGTGTCTTCGACTCCAGTGAAGAACACACACTCCTCACTGCCCACACGCACAGGCACACCACCCGCTTGTCCTCCACCTGCATACCCACTACCGCCTGCACCAGGTGAATGTGAGTCTCCAGGAACAGTGGGTGTCTTCACAGGCACAATAGGTGGTCGGATAGGGATGGGCCCCGCATTGGACAGTGTGCGCCTTACGCCCGGTTTGGTAGACGGCGTTCGCCGAATGGTGGCAGTGCCTGGTGTCCCTGACCCACCTCCACCCGCTCCACCAGGTTGCCCTGGTATCCCATGTGCCCCAGGACCAAGAACCCCAGTGGGTAGTCCGGCTGTGCTGGCTGGCCTTTTGGTCTGGATCATACGCCGGTAGTTCTGGGCGATGTTGGAGTGGCGTGGAATGGTGGACGACTTGTCGAACTCTGTCTGTCCATCCGGACCTTCAGCGTCACCATTCACTGAGTAGCAGTCGTAATCTGAACCTGGGTGAAGGAGTTTTTAAAATTTATTTATAATAGCAGAGCTTAAAATTAATAAAAACAAAATGAGATGATTAATGTGGTCAAGAAAAATGTCATAACTTGACTTTCACCTTGTGAAGGGATTGTGTCCTCGGAGCAGGATGGGGTTGTCGTCTCTGTGCTGTATCCACTGGAATACTGAAGGGAGTCTCTGTTGCTTTTCTGTTGCTCCATACTGAGCCCTCTGGTCAGCACCATGGCCAGGTCACTGGCTGCTGGTGAAACATCGTCTCCATGCTGAGGACATACAGAGAGAGGCCACAATGAAATTAAAATAGACATTCTAACTGGAAGTAATTATTTTCATCCTTTCCGTCATTAAAGGTTGGATATGTATGATGAGCTCCAGTAATCCAGGTACCACCACATAAGCCTTTCATACATTAGCAAATGTCTGGCCGATTGCTTTGGTTTATTTTTAAGCCTTACCTTGGCAGCAATGTTAGCCGGGATCATCCTGGATCTCTGCCCATCATCAGGGTGCGATGGCCCGGCGTACCCCTGAGAGCTCGGCGACGCCTCGTTCTCTCTCAGCCTATCGAGGGGTTCCTTTCTCCTCTGAACCGCTGCGGCAGCCATTGGCTGCTCATACTGACCTGCTTTAGACCAATCCTGAAGAGGTGAGTGGAATTAATAAGAAGGAAGTAGCAGGTAGCATTAGCACAAGTGACTTGTCCACTTTCCAGCAGTTTGAAGCCCTTCATCTGCGTGCAGAGAGAGGGGGCCTTTATGGGTGGATTGTGTGTGGGTGCTTGGAAAAGTGTGGATGTGTGGGTGCACTGGGGACTTTTTAAGCATTTGAAGGTTTGAAGGTTGAAGTTGTTGAGTTTCAGCTCTCCACACCCTGCTTAGTTTTAGTGAATCTGTAGTAGGTGGATTGCAGAACCAGTGAGTGAGAGGCCGAAAAAAATGGGTTATGAGTTAATAAGATAATTAAAATGAAAAGAAAATAAACTCCGTGCATTAATGGAATGATGAAACAGAAACAAAAGCAAAAGTGCAACATAATAAATGGAAGCGAGTGAAGAACAAACCTTCCAGATAGGAACCTTTGATGTGGGAGAGGAGGAGCTGGATCCGGGGGGGCGGATATAGGGTGGGGACGCAGGAACAGGAAGAATGACAGAGAGAGGCCGGGTGGAGCCAGAGTGAGAGAAAGCGGGGCGGAAAGTAGCGAAGGACGAGCCAAACTGCGGGACAAGAGACATAGTCATGTCATCAGAGGAAGAAAAAAACAGACACGAAGCAAGAGTGAAAGAGAGAGAGAGACAGCTGTGGTGTAGGACCACTGGGCCAACAGCACACCAAGCCCTCAGTGTGAAACCGAAAAGCAGAAGCACATCAGCAGGAGGTTGACCATGCATTGCAATGGCACTATATGCAAATAAGCGTAATTAGTTTAACTACTACATCAGTGAAGTCTGAACTGCACAGCTACCGCATAGATTAGAAAGGTCATGAGATGAACAGCTGCATGATGGTTGTGCAAAACGTCATCAAGATAACCAGTGAATGCGGGGGACACACAGTCTCGACACCGTGTGTTAGTCAAATTAAAGATGGATCACACGCTTAGTGCCATCAGGTTCTTTGTGGGTGGCAGATGCTGCTTAAAATCACAACATTTGCCTCACAAAGTATTGTTGAAATTGTTTGCTTTTGCTTACAGATATGCAGGTGGATCAAAGGATACAAAGTCAAGATTTCGAATGTGAATAAAAGCAACCAAAGGAATTCAAAACAGGAGCGCTTCTGGTATAGCACATAAAAACTGGTATTCATATATAAGACTTGTGTTGGCTACTAGATAATGTCTGGCCATAAGGTGACCAGGATTCCCAGTGCAAATAGCACTACTGTAGGTGTCCAACCATGTATTACAGCAGAGATGTTTCTTTAAATGAGGTGCTTCAGGTGTCACCACCATGCACCGCATTTAAAAACAAAAAGTGTTTCATTGAATTAAGAAAATGCAACCAAATCCAGTTTTGGTTAGAAGAGCATATATGCTGCACAACTGATGGCGATATATGACATTTAAGATTCAGAGTTTCTATTAACACTGATGGATGCAGGAACACAAACTTTGAAATTGGTACTGACCCTCAGAACACAAAGTAAGGCTATAGCATAGTCAATTGTTTCATCAGTTTAATTTGGATCTTTTTCGCAAGATTGTATTAATTTTAAAATTTACCAATATCGAGGTATCAAACATAGAAATATCTATAATCCAAACAGATCCTTTGCGTTTGTGACACACTTTATATGCTTTTCATTCTTTCATTGTGGTTTTTGTGTTAAACCAAGCAGCACAGTATAAATAGCCGTACTTACAGTGGTAGGGGAGCTGCATTCACTGACTGACTGGCACGTTTCCGAGGCCTCTGATGACGCTGAGCTGGATGACTTCTGATTTAAGAAGATTCACACATAGAAAAATAAATAGCCCGCACCGCCCCCCAAAAACAAAGTTAATATGCTTGTGATGTGAGATAATTATTGTTGATTTCCCAAAAGTAATAACTTGTAACCTTTGCCTTTAGCAGGTATCGAATTCTGGACCATATGATAACAAGACCACCACCACAGCAGATTTCCAAACGACATCAATTACTAATTTCTTCATGTTGCATCTTAAATCCCATCCCTATGATTCATTCAACATACAAATACATGTGTGTATTTCAGTGTGTGGATAAACCATTTGTACCTGGCTAGTGATGTCCGAGGGCATAGGCGAAGGGGGCTTAGAGTAGATATTTGCATCCTGGGACACAAAGCCAGAATCATGGGAGGAGACGCTGCTGAGACGGTGTGCCGCGATGCCCCCCGGTGGCGGAGGCTGATGCGGCAGGCTGCTACGGTAGCGATAAGAGGAAGAGGAGGAGGAGGTGGGTGAGTGGGGTTGGGAACCTCCACCGCCTATACCACCACTACCGCCTCCCCCCGATGAACGGGAGGCACTACTGTGGGCACTGTTGACGCTGCTGCAAGGGGGGGAGCGGGAGAAGGGGGGGTGCGGAAGGGGTGAAGAGCGTGAGTAAAGAATGAAGGTAGTGGGTGCCAATGTGGAGTAAGGACAATATTTAGAGAGATAGAGCACGATTACAGAGATGTGTTAAAGGGGATACAGTTACGAAGAGGTATGATATGATGGGTGGTTAATGATAAAGATGAAAAAGTGATGATTGGAAGGAGGTGGGGTTGCGATTGGGTTACACGATAGGTTGAAGTTCAGGAGTAGTTCACCGCAAAGTTGTTTGTTCATCGGGTTAGTGAAAACCCGCAATGCGTTGACGCATTAAAGTCACACACCAGCAACGGGTTAAAAGCAGAGAACCACAAGAAAAAAGGAGACCAGGTAACCAAACACCCCGCAAGAGAGAAAGAGGGCGAATCACAAGTGCACACGAACAAGAGACAAAATAAAAAAAAGAATACATAAAAGACAGACAAGCAGGGAAAGAGACAAGCACAGAGAGAATGATGGTTGTGGTAAGGAGAGGAGGGAGGGGAAAGAAAAAGGGAGAAGGGGGTAGACAGAGAGTGTGTAAGCTTATGAACATCCAGTGCACACACACATACTCACACACACACACACACACTGTTGGCATGCTTTAAGGGCTTTCCTTGTACTGCTACTGCTACAGCGTGCACTAACAGACAGGTTACACACATGCACTTTTTTTTTTTTTCTTCTCTTTGTTGTTTTCACATGATCATGTGTATGAAACAGTTTTCAGACAAAGATTAACATGAATTCATTTGACCTTTTAGTGTTAATCTAGCAGCATTCATTTCAACAAATTTGAATATTGTGAACATTTGCAGTGTAACAAGGCAGGAACTCTTCTGGTTCTTTAGACTGAAGCAGATAATCTACTATTTATGACCAAACCAGCTGCTGTTTCTCTGTCTGAATGTCATGGTTGATTTATGTGACGATTCCGATAAACTCAGAAGATGACTGCACAAACATTAACAATGGACTGACACAGACTGACATCACAGTGCAACCAAACATTAGGGAAGGCTCCTCTTTCTGATACTCACACAGACAGTTTCAAAATCATTGCAAGGAACACTGCAGACTGGGCATATGGTGTGTCTGTGTGCGTGAATGTGTGAATATGTGTGTGTGTGTGTGTGTGTGTGTGTGTGTGTGTGTACCTGCACATGCTGCTTTTCCGTGAGCCAGAGCTGCTTGGGGATGAAGGAGGGGTCTGATAGGACCAGCTGTAGTCTGACCCCTTCAGATCAATAATCACCTGAGACACACAGAGAGAAATTGAATTAGGAGTTCAACTTTTAAAGTTTTTTTTTTTTATGTGTGTTCTACATGTTATAGCTGTATCTCTCTTTCACCTGTTCACTAGCAGGGGGCAGTTTGTGAGGATCGGTTGTTAGCACAGTGAGGTCATCAATGATGGCCTGGAGGTGAGTGATCTCTCCTAGCATTGCAATCTCGCCATTCTGGAAATATATAAATAAGTAAAACAATTAGTCTTATATGATTCTGGTCTCCATGCCGTCCATGAGATTTTCTGCAAAAAGTGATATTTCAATACAACCCCCCCACTACACCACCTGCCATTTTCCTCTATCTCCTTACCACAACAGGCTGAAGGAAGCCAATGAAAGTGCAGAAGCGGCCCCTCTCCTCTACCAGGGCGCGGCGTACTGCCTGCTTCTCCGTCTCCTCCATCAGCAGGCACATGTCGGTCACATCCTGCATGGCACTGTCCAGCTGAGGTTGCAGGTCCCCTCGTCCTGATATGTGCAGGTCACGCAGTATTGACGAGAGGGGAAAACAAAAATGAGCTCGAAGTGAGTGAGTCAGGTCAGAGAGAAGATAGTGGTAGAAAGGAAAGAAAAATACTGAATGACAAAGTGGTTAGAAAGAAAGATGTAGTTGCTATGTGTGGGTAAACAAAACAAGCCATGACACACTTCGGGCTCAGTATGATATGTCTTTGCAGCAGCCTCTGCTTCCCATAATGCACTGCTCCATCAAACTTACATATTGATTATCAAACTGAATGCCACTAAACAATCAGTGACACCTTGCTTAATGTTTTGGCTCTGTGCTTTATTAATTTTTTTATGTGGAATCAACAGTGTGTCAGGAATTCCGTTTTGTTATGAAAAAAAGAAATTATTGATTGATTGATTGAATGATTGAGACAATCTTGTACATACAGTTGGACATCATCAGCATTGCAAGAGATAGAGCGAAACTGATTGTAAATCAAGAAGAACAGTTTGAGCTATGATCTGACTGCAGTGAGATAAGATGGCTCTTCGTGGCTCTAAGGCAAGTTGGCTTTGTGCTGTGCTTTTGATGGAACCCAGACTGGAACTGTTTCCCTCTACGCCCAAATGTTGCTTAAAATTTTAGAAATAAATAGAGGTGAGGTGAGGTGAGCAGGATCAAGATCTATGTGTTCCAGAGGCAGTTGAACAGAGGCAGCCTTAAAATGACCCGGGACAGATCAAACAAGTGCTTTTATACACCTCTAGGTAGTCATAGGGCAACATTAGCATTCATTTAGGGTCATGTTTGTATTCACCTGTCAAGTACATGTAATATTCACCTCTGTTTTGGTCTCCACAAACTCCTAAGGGAACCATCTGGCTCTCTTCCCCTACGTTTACCAACTATGCATAACTTTATCTGTCTTCTGTTTGGTGTAAACACTGAATTTTGGCTGTTGAAGCCACATTATGTTGCAGTAAAATTCAAGTGCACAAAAAAATCTGCCTTGTGGATACTCGCATTTATACAGCAGCAGATGCTGGATTCATCATGACACATGGATTTGGCTAAAGACTATTGATTATGTGTCAACTAAGATTTAGGCTGAATGCATCCATAAAATATTGATCATACTGTGTGAGAGTATGAAATTTCCTCTGTCACTGTGCCATTCCAGATTCAGTGTAATGACAGAACAGAGCCAAAGCACAAACAATAGCCATCTGTTTAAGAACTGTGTTGAAAATCTTAATTCTATCTGCTGTTAACAGAAAAAAAAAAAAATGCAATGAAGAGAAAGGAGGAAGTGAAATAACTCAGAAGTATCATGGCTTTCACAAAAGTCAGCCAAGAAGTGTGGAGTAACAGAGAAAGAATGAAAAAGAGAACATGAGAGCAAGGGTACCATGAGAGCAGAATGAAAGCCTGCAGCGTGGCTACAAAGCTGATAGCAGCAGCTACAGAAGTCATGCAGGAGTCATATATGAAAAAGTTAAAGTTACATCATGCATTACTGGGGTGAAACTGCATATCTCCAGCTTGTCAAACTATAAAACTATAGAAGCTGAACTCCAGTCGGTCACCAGGAGACAAAACCTCTAAAACGTCATTGTATTGCAGCTGGCTTAATTTATATTTCAAAATAAAAAACAATCTAATTCTGAGAATAAACTATTTGTAAGTAATATGCTCAATGAAGTGAGTTCAGCTGGGTAATCTACAGGGCAACGTTAGGAATGTGAGTGAGAAAGGAGGTGATGTGGCATAGTAGTGAGCGACAGGCCGATACTTACCCTGGATCTCTATTACAGGGGGCACAAATACCACAGGGCGGGAGAGACAGAGAGACAGTAGCAGAGGAATAGGGGGGGACAGCAAAAAGAAAGCAAAATAAGGAGGGGTGGGGTCGGAGATAAACAAGGGGGGTGAGGGGGAGGGGGGGTGAGAGAGAAATAGCAGAACTCATGGTTAAGGTTAGTATAAAGAAGCCATCACAAGACAGCTGCAGTGCCACAGGTTAGAGCAAAATAATACTGCTGCAACCAAAAGCTAAACCCAGAAATAATAACCACACACTGCACTGCTTCACTGTCACTTTACTGATTACTGAAGGTATTGTTATTATTATTGTACAGTTAAATGTTACCACTATGTATTTATCCCAAATGATTTACATATAACACAAACAGGTCTATGGGCTGTAGTACAGATAGAGAACATACTGTGTTTTAAAATCAGAATATCACACCGAAACGTTCTTGCGTGTATGTATTCATCTGCCTGGCAACTGAACGAGAGCTGCTCTAATAAGACACCACTAATTATTGGCTGCTGCATCGTTCAGTGAAGTGTTTCGGGACAAATGAGAAATGAGCTGCGAGGCCGGCTTTCGCCACTGGATGGTAGTGTAAACCTACAGTTAACGTGCTGCAGCCTGCATGTCTGCCTGTGGCTCCTGAGCTCAGCAAATAACTGCATAATTTTCTGCATGTGTGTTTTGGCATTTAATGTAATCCCTGTATTATTACTGTATGTTACTAGTCTGTAATGCGTTTATCATGGACCCCAATCACATACAAACCACAGATCAACATTCGATCCAGTTTATGGCCGAGGAATTAGTGTTAGTGTGAGTTTGCCTTTCTCTGGCACTACTAGCAACAGTAGGGAGATCAAGGTGATTACGGTGATAAAAACTAATGTAAATCCGCAGTTAAAGTACATAAGCTACACAGAACCACCACTGATACCAGTAAATCTGATCGAGTCTGATTGAATTTGCACAGCATCATTTGACCTTTCGAGTGCTGCCCGTTACCTTTGCGAGCCTTCTTCTGAAGTTTAATGGTGTCCGATGATTTCTTCTTGATCTCGTGGCGTGACCTCTTGTACTCTGCAGGATGAACAGAGATGCTTCAGCAACGCAAATGTAAAGCCCTTAATTCATCTTGCATTTCCAGCATTGACTGTATTGATCCAGTTTTGCTTCCAGAAGCTAAAGAGCTTACTGGTAAAGACTTTTCCATCGCTTGGGGTGAAATACTTTGAGTCAGTAATTTGAGTCACATCATTGAACATTATCTCTGGTTTGTGGCTATCATTCCAAACTAGCAGTACGGTCGGTCTAAAATCAACAAGATTTACATGCAAACATGAAATTCTATAAAAATTTAGTACATATGATTAGAAAGTAAAAAGAGATGCAGAAAGTAATAGAAGTGATGAACTGTTCCTCCATAATATTACAGCACAAGGTGCCGCTTTGCTGTCCTATTTGTGTCTATTCATCAGTATTTATAATGTACTGTATGTGGACTAATTGTATTACAAAGGGCTTTGTAAGTTCTTTGTAATACAAAAAAAAAAAAAAAAATACTAATGACAGTACAATCAGTAAAGTGCACTGTGACCTCCAGTCAGCAATAATTTAGCAGTAATGGTAAAGAACAAAAGTATCTACATTGTCTAAGCATTGGACAATCAAATACGTTCAAGTCCTCCTTCCTGATGAATTACTCTGTACTATACTCAGAATAATGACAATCTATAGTTTTTTCACTAAGGTTGGATTAAAAACAGCTGTGCTATGCTTTGGGGTCTGATAAGCCTTCAAAGTTATGGAAATATTAATCAAGCTGGACTTCCTGGATTGTTTTTTGGTACCTCACCAGTATTGCAGTAACAGAGTGCAGTAGGGGTCATGTATATTTGTAGGCTAACCCCAAGAAGTTAACCTTACTCTGGTTCCCTTAGTGAAAAACCAAAAGCATTTTTCCATTGTGCTTTGGTTTATGGCAGAAAATAAGCTCTATGAGAGCATTTATGATCCTTACACAAGCTGAGACATTTATGATTCCAATCAATCTACAATGGCCAGAAATAAAAAGCTAGATAAAAAGCTGGATTTAACACACTTACGTCTACAAAAGTCTGTCCCCTTAGCATGACTTGATCTTAGTAAACTTACAAGTTGGAAAGGCTGACTTAGAACAGTTTGCATGTATGCATGTACATATTAAATGCAACCAGACTCGACATGGTGACATTTATTGAACCACTAGTTGCCAAAAGCATTTAAAATCAGGGGTTGGTATTTGACAACAAATGTAGTCTCTTAATAACATGAATGCAAAGTGCACGAGGTTCTTACTGTTTTCCTGGCTTTCATTTATTTTGAGCAGGTGATTCACTAGTTTCATGAAGTAGCATTATAACCTGTCACCTGCTCCTACCTTTGGCGTGATCCTTATCCAGCTGGTTGGCTGTCTTCTTCCAGTCCTCAATCTTGTCCTGGAGAGGAGTGACCAAACTCTCCATCAAAGCACTGTAAGAGAGATTGAAAAGAAAAATACAGATAAATATATATATATATATATATATGTAAATCGAGAGAAAACATCTCGTTAGGTTTTTTGTTCTCATAGAAAATAATTCAGAGGACTGATATTTCCACAGAGCGGTGTCTTGACAAGACAGTGTAAACAGCAGCTACCCCTCCCACCCCAGATTCAGACCACCAAGTCCCACAGAAAATGAGAGGCTACGGTATATTTCTGGAATTAGATCATTAGATTAATTTCCTCCATGTGTTGTTCCACTTCATAATTTTAGTATCTGGAACGGTGGCCTTCCTTCCTGTCTAAACTTACATGTGTGATCCAAATGCTCTAACATACAGTAAATGTAGGATTATAGACCCACAAGAGCTTTTAGACTGACTCTGTATTTAAAGGGAGCCATGTCATTACCATAGATCATCATCATCATCATCATTAACAACATCAGTGTAATAGCTTTTGCTGTGGAAAAGTCATTAAAGAGTATCCAGATTGAAGGAAAAGGCAAACAATGGTTGAAAACAGACTTGAGGAGCGTTCCAGAGCGGTCTGTGTCACATACCGATGGTTGTATTTATTTACAATAATGTTAATATGTACAGACAGAGGAATCTTTTCTAATGGAATCCACATAGCTGACAAGACACACTCCCCAAACATTAGTCCCATCACTACCCTCATTACAAGCTCAGCTTTAGATGGAGGCACACATGAGGTCTTTTGCTTTGGGCAAAAACAGTATATGGTGGGCAAAGGAAGAAAGGGAGGTAAAGGAAGGAGGTCAGGGAGGATAGAAACAGTGAGAAGGAAGAAAGGAAGGAAACAAAGGAGGACATTGTCTTACTTGGTGAACTGGCGAAGTTTGGCCTCAATGCTGCGATGCCTCATGCACATCCTGGTCAGAGCTGAACCAATATCTCTGGTTGCCCCTGGAAACACGAAACAGCCAGGTTCATATGATAAAACACACACACACATACACATACAAAGACAAGCAGCTCTTTTTATGTTCCACACAAAGCTGCGATCACTGTTTACATTACAGCTATTAGTGTGCTGTGTCAAGTGAAAGCATTACATTCTTCACACAGTTGAAAACTACCAAGTATCCTTTCACATTCAGCCAGTATTTACACAAGACACCGATCCGCCATGAGTAGATACTACACACAGCCCGGGCTTCGTCCAAATAAAGTAGCGTTTTGTGAGTCTGTGTGTTTGTGGGAGCGCGCTCAGGGCCCCCGTTCCGCGAGCGGGTAACCTGCAACTGTAAACACGAGTCTATTTTAAGGCGGAGTGGATCCATGTGGAAAAAGCTGACCCCGGAGTTGAAGTCAGTTTAAGAGATGGCAGACAGCGCTGCCGGTCCAAACAAGGTGCTCAGAGCTGCAACTTCTGCCGCCGCAAGTGTGCAGGTGGAACTCGGCGAGAAATCGACAGCGTAGCTTCACTGTCAAGCTACAGTATGAACTGAAAGCTGAGCTAAAGCTTGTAGAGTATACAGTACACTAAATAAAACTAGAGTCACTGCTCCCTTTGAAATGTACACACTGCAAAATCCAGATTAAACAGCAGCCCAGTGGGATTTCCTCGAGAGACACTGTTTATCATGAGGGCTTACATGGGCTTAAACAGTAGAATGCAGCGCTATTCGGAAGTATTCTGCACTACATTCATATTTTCCTCTTCATTTTTGTCTCATGGTTTCCTGGACTAGTACAAACACATGCAATTGGCTTGGTTGGTGGCCCTAAAGAGCCAAAACGTGTTAATGTGAGTGCACGTGTCCAGGGTGAACCCAGCCGTCCCCAGTAACCCTCAAAGATTAAGATTATGTTGGAGCACATGTGAGATTTACAATTTTTCTTAACTTCTATTCTACTTTGGGAAAAGAAACTCTAATGTTAACATGAAAAATGAACACAGAAGATCTGGAGTAACATATGAGCAGTGGGAATATCAGATGCTCCATGAATCAGCCACTTTGGTCCAGACAGGAATGTCTCAATAACTATTTAATGGATTGTCGTGAAATTCTGCATGGACATCTCTGGTCAACAGAGGGGGTTGAGTATCTCACAGGATGATGTCAGCGGGGACAGACTGCAGCACTCCCGCGACCCCTGAGAGGACAAGCAGTCAGGATAATGGATAGATGTTTGTTTAAGACATTGATCTCATTTTTACTTGTAATGTTGTAAATTGTATAGCGTATTGTGCTGAGATGTGTGTGAGCATGGCAACAGGAAATCCAAATGACTTGAGTTCATGCTGCACACGGAAATTCAATCACATCGCTGCTCAAGAACATATTGGAAATTCTGCAGAACCTTGAATTATGTTCAACGCTGTTAGATGTCAACAGTTTGACCAATGAGCCAGTTGTAGATGTCAAAGTGGACATTTAGCAGACAACATTTCTGCATCTGACACCGTGGTCAAGATTAAAGAAAGACCATAGCTGTGGGAAATCAGGGCTCGGGTTACATGCCAACCCACTACCACAACCTCCACACCATTATTATCTCATACAAAGAGGAGACACTTTCTACTGCACTGTACTTTTTGCAAGGACGCTGCATTCACTCACAAGTGAGACTCTCTATACACTCATTGTGTATTTACCAACCCATGAGCTTTTGAATGTATGATTAACTGTTTAAGTACACTTAAAAGACCAGGTAGTTTAGGGTGGCAGGTGGTATATGTGCTAAGTTGGATAAGCTTCATTTTCTCTTGTTAGGACTGTGACAAACCAAGATGACAGCCGACCATCGGCTGATGTCGGGCCGTCTGTGAACGTCTCCATTTACAGTCATCGGCCTTCTTCTGCTTTCCCTTTTTTTTTAAGATGAACACATACTACCGCCCCCTGCTGGTAGATTTATTTCCTAGCACCAATGTTTTGCAGATTGAAACCAATAACCCCCTACTTAAAACAATCTTAGGAATCATACTCAATCATGCTATCACATAGCCATACACTCAACTGATGCAAATCCATGCACACATGCATACTGTGTGTTGTCCACATCTAGGGAGAAGTGCTCCATTCATAATTAACAAATTCCTCCCTCACGCCTCCTGTTCTACCCGGCAACCATTCATTAAACTAAAGCCACCCTCCCCCAAACACACACACAGTCATACAAACACACACACACACACACACTCTTCAAGTAAACACCACGCATGCATCAGTCGTACAAATGAACCAGCATTACGAACCGTGAGCTCTCAGTGTGATCTAATCCCGAATCAGTATGTGGATCGTGCAACTGACGTGAGGAGAGAGTGACGTAACGAATCATAACGATCGAAAGCGTGAAATTTCATATTGACTGAAAAGGTAGATATGGGAAGAAAGGAGAGGAGAAGTGCTGGAGGAGACATGAGAGCGCATGAAGACGAGAGGGGTCGTCTTGCACATTTTAATGAGCTCACTGCTGGAAAGGGGAACCATGGGACCAGAGTTACTGCCAAGTGTGTGTATGTGTGTGTTTGATCTCTGCATTTATGATGGTTCTCTTCCTGTTTTTCTGTTATTACCATGCCTCTCAGACTCCAAAGGAGATCAACAACAAGATGAGGGGCAGCGCAGAACACACACTACTCACATCTGGATTGCAGCTACTGTGTATGTGTGTGTGTGTGTGTGTGTGTGTGTGTGTGTGTGTGTGTAGGTCAGATTAATTAGCCTCAAATAAAAAAGGTTTTAGCACTTTATATGAACTAAAAGTGCCTATGGTGTGAACAACGCTTGGTTGTTTCTTCCAAGATCCAACCAAGATCCAAATAAAACTGCACGTTTTGATTTGAAAATGTGAATATTTGAATGAGTGTGCACATATTTAGTTAGTTCACATATTTAGGTGGTGTGATGGTTTTGTGTGGAAGAAAATGTACTGAAGACAGGAATTAATACATCTAAAAATAAGAATTTGCAATGCACTTTTTAGTAACACTATTCCATTTCTACAGCTTCTATCATCAGGAAAACAAATTCATCAAGTGGACAAAAAAGGGACTGGTTGGATTTGTAAAGAGGTGAGTGCTTCACTATACAGTTACAGTGGTTACAACCTACTTCCCGTTTCCACTTCCTGACCAAAATAATGCAGGTTTAACCAAAACACTATGCAGCACCTTGTGGTTGTCTGTCCAGGGCCACGCTCTAATCAGACATGTGTGCCAGATGTAATGAAATTCCTTTCCAGGCATTCCTGACCTTTGACCCTTGACCACTAAAAATCTAATCAGTTTATCCTTCAGTGGACATTTTTAACCTGTTAGTCAGCACACAGGACATGTGGGTGATTTTATTGTATAGTTACAGGTAAAATGAGTTTGAGGCTGGTTTATTTTTGATCAAGAAAGCAGCAGTAGTCATCTCTCATCGTCCCTAACCCTGGTCCTCGAGGCCCTCTTTTCCTGCTTGTTTCCCAACTGCCTCCGTTCCACCCACTGCTGATTACCTGGATCAGGTGTTTTCAGCCTATCAAAAACTGATTGGAAGCAGCTGCTGTTAACTTTTGATTGGCTGAAAACACCTGATTATGACAGGGGTCAGTTGGAAAACAAGCAGGACAGTGGGCCTTGAGGACCAGGCTTCGGGACCACTGATCTACAGTTTATGTGTACTTTACGTAATAAGGTTTATTTGGTGTCCAACAAAATGCAAAGACAATGAAAAACTATGCAGCTAATCAGATTCATAAAAGCTTATTCATTCATAAAGCAGCTTCTCTAGTCAGAATGAATGAAGTTTACCAGTATTTCAGCATAAACCTCATACCCTGTAACGCCCCTCCCTCTGTCGTCTGTCCTGTAAAGAGAGGGAAGGACTCCCTCCTGGGAAACATGACTTTACCCTCCTTCCTTCCCTTTCCTCTCACTTGCACTCCCTTTCCTGCTTTTGATCAGTTTTTCCTGGCCGCAAAACTCCCTCTGAAAATACAAGTGTTTATGGAAGTGTGAGGGAGACCCACCCACGCAAGGTAGCGAAAATTAGCCCGGAAGTTTGGCAGATGTAGTATAATGTATGATTTACTGTATGTGTATGTTGGTTGATGTTCTATATCGATATAAGAGGCATATATTTCTGCACACATGTAGTCACAAACCAAGGGAAATTGTATCTACCCAGTGAATGGCAAAGCAACTACTCTTCCTTGTCACCTAGCAACTGACTTAACTGACAGGTCTGTTGCGGTTTCCATGACAGCGCAGATCTTGGCCTGTTGCTAAGGTGAGAATCTGAATGTTGGTTGCTAAGGTCAAATTGTCTGCTGCTACGGAAACAAATGTCTGAACTGAACTGCAAGAGAGAGGGAGAGAGGGGAAGAGAGAGAGACTGAAGGACAGTGAGGGAATACTACACACACACACACACTGTGGAAACTGGAAAAGTACACTGCAGACGGTGATCCACACACATACACACACATGTGCATGAACAGCGTGCTGTGAGTTAAAGCACAAATATCAACTTGCCACAGTTTTATTGGAGCACAAGTACGATGATACTGTTAAACAGAGAAACAGCAGAGAGAGAGCAGAGCTTTTCTAATCGCTGTTTTCTTTGTCATCATCTTTGGACGTTAAAATGTTTAGGGAAGACTTAACATAAGCAGGACAGACTGTTTACAGGTACTTCATTACTCCAGTTACTGTCATAAAACATATGTGCTGCTGTATACCATTACTTTCCCAGAGAATTTCAACGAGTCTGCTCTCTAATGATAGCATGCATCTCTCTCTCTCTCTCTCTCTCTCTCTCTCTCTCTCTCTCTCTGTGTTTCTTTGCCTGGGGCGTATGTGGCCTTCCCACCAGTGCATCTCCATGGCAACTATTATCTATGATCTTGCAGAGGGATTCATCAGCCTCTGTCTCTCCATTTGCTGTGCAATGCAAGCAAAAGTGCAACTGGAAGAATGAATGGCAGTGATAACCAGACTAAATGATAATGACAAAATTCATCCATGTATGTTTCAGCGGGTGTGTGAGTGTGTGAGTGTGTGTGTGTGTGTTTTATGTCACATCAAGTGATGGGGAAAAAAGTAAACAGTCAAAAAGTAATTTTCTGGATCAAGAAAGACACACATATGCTTAAAAATCTTTATTATTATCATTATTATCACAGATATGAGGGACTGTGACCGTTCACTTGTTCTATTCTGGTATATTTTATGACTAATTAAAGAACAAATGCTCTTGTTTGGTGTTCTTCTGACTGGTTCCACACAACTCTCAGGCCTGTATTTACAGTCATTCTTCTAGTAGTGTGTCATACACATTGCAAATTGCAGCACTGTTTTTATAGATTTATATTTGCCCATTAATCAAGAGAACAGGCTCGAGTGTGTGGACATTTTAATGGAACAACATTCTTAGGAAAGTCGTTAGTTTAAAGCACATTAAGCAATCAATGAACAGGAATTTACCTAAAACGTTACACATGCCCTTTCCTACAGTGGTAGAGCAGAGTATGAGCACTGTACCTCTAACTCAACCTGTACCTGTGAACATTGGTACATACTTTGTACTATATTTCCTGGTACAAAAATGTTGACATAGCAGGAAAACAACAAGAACTGCCTCAGGTTTCACCACCTCATACCTGCAGGAGAATAGTAGTAGTAGCTATAAGTATTAATAAAGCTCCGTCCTGGTGCCACAAGTAAGTATGTAGCCAGCCATGTTATTTTCATACCTGGGCCCTGATGTTCTAAATCAATCAATCAAAAGTTTCTGTGACCCACACTCACTGACCAGCCTGGCAGCAACGCAGACATATTCACCTAACAGGACTATAAAGAACACCACCAAATCACACAAAGATTATTTCTGCTTGACTAGTAAGTGTTGCTGTTCTGATTTATTGTAATTTAATACGACTAATACCAAGGAGAGGGAGGCAGAGTGGAGTGAAATGATTTCCAGGTCTTGTGCTACCGAGAGCTTGATTCCATCCATTATCTTATTGTAGCTTTAATGAGAAGCCGCTCCAAATTTCGGTCGGCACATCCCACTTCTAAAACAAACATGTGTTTCATTAACTAAGGCAGTGTCTGCTATGGGGAGTGGAAAACAACAAAACTGTCTTCTGTCGTTCTTTCTCACCAATGAATAGGTCACATCTTCTTTATGCATGACCTTTGTGCACAGACTTTCTAGCAACTATTCGGAACATGTAACCTATATAACAGCCTATTATGGCTACAGAGGTAAAATTCTCCATATCATTTTCAGCCATCTGTTGCTGCTGCTGCTGTTGGAAATCCAACAGCCTCTGTGCATTAGCAGATCTTATTCAATGTCACTGTACGTAACAGTACGTAAAAATGGGAAGAGGAATGGACTGGAAGGAGGAGGGCAATGTCAGAAAAGAGAATAGTCACTCATACAGGGTGGAGGAACATGAACACAGAGGGGAGGAGGGGCAGCAGTGCTTTTGTGTCCTGGGTGTGATAACAGGCAGAGAGGGTTAATGCCAGATCAGGTGAGGCAGCAGTTGCCAGGGTTACAGATGTCTGCGGCAACCGGCCATCAGTTCCCCTGACACCAGCATCTCTGCGGTGACACAGCAACAATAAGAGGAGGGGAGAGAGTTAGGCCACAAGAGAGAGAGAGTGAGAGAGACAAAAACAAGGGTAAAGAAGAGGTGTTGAGGGCACAGATTAAAGAGGGGAAGACAGGCAGCGGCAGAGAGACTGCAGTAGTAGCAGCGCCAGACATAAAGCCGAATTATTCATGAGGCCTAGATTCTGCTCTCACCATGAAACCAAGTCAGGGATTGTGCTTCCCAGACAACCAGGCAGCCACTCACCCTCACCAAAACAAGCCATCAGTCTTTGATACAACAGCGTCTACAGTACACACACTGAAGTGTATTCCAGGGTAAATCCTCCAATAGCACACTCTGTAGGAATGCATTAGAGTGTGATACATTATACTAAAGCAATAAGCCACAAGACGACGTGGTCTGGACGGATTTTTAATAAGGAGAAGAAAAGATGCAACTGTGTTAAAGCTTGTTAGGTTTTAAAATCAATAATGTAGCTTAACGAAGTGGTGATCAGTGTTGAGATTAATGTGCCTTAGCCAATCAGAACGAAAATAAAGAGGACATCTAGTGATGGTTTTATAGGTTACAAAGATAACCTGAACCCCAATGCTCGATATCACAGCTCCACAACAAGTGAGTGCAATTGTTGATTTGTGTGTGTTTACAGCCGGTGTATAAATTTTAAATGAGCTCGTGGCGAGTGGGTTTACCTTCAGCTTAAAAGGTTAAGGCCAGCGTGCTTGTACAGCCACAACAACAACAACAAGTGTTAGGAGCTGTTTCCAAATGACATCATAGAGAAAGGGGAAATGTTCAGATTGGGATAAAAGTGCAGACAATTCAACAAATTCAGTTAAAGCACAAACATCATTGTGGCAGGGAGTGTGAATTTGTGCAGCGAATGCTCTTCGATAGACATCACACCCTCCAAACATTTTTTCTTGTAGCCGGCTAAAACTCTTTCAGTTCCTCCATGTGAGATCTACCACATTGTTTCACTTATGTTTAAGTCAGGGAATTGTGTTGGCCACGGCCAAACCTTCAACTTGTGTCTGTGAAGTAGTCTGTGGGGCAGAGGGAGGGCTAGGGGCTAGAGACCCCTGTGACCAAAATTGGCCCAGTTCAGGGCCCCAAGACCAGCAGCAGAGGATCTGGATCTCTTTGCTCCACTGATAAATCATGTGACTTATAAATTGTCATAGAGACTAAGTGTGAATTAAGTTATGTTTAAACCTAGTTCTCTCTCATTGTTATTGTAAAATCTATTTGAAAAGGTGCTGGACACTTAATGAGGAGGCTGCACCCTGATGAGGAAATGATAACTGTGTGTGCTAGAGACTAAAGTAGAAGAAGGTGTTTGAAATCTGAATAGTGGAGGAGGACGTCTCCTGAGAGGGTGTCAGCATAACTTAAGCCAACAGCAAGCATAACCTGATTTGAACTCTAAACGGCTTTGTTCAAACTCCAGCAGGGCATCCAGCTAGAATATTTCATGCCTCAATAGGACTGGAACTATAACTTATCCTGTCAGTCAGAAATTCTTCCAGTCACACGCACACAAACACACACACAGTTCTGGCCTTTGAACCCCCTCCCCGGACCCGTGGCATCAGTCAGAAGGTTATGGCGAGGTCACTTCCTGTCAAAGCCCATCTCTTCACACCAACTGCCGTTGCCACGGTGACACGAGCATAAGAGTGGCAGTGACAGCTGAACTGACGAACGCTGTCAGGGATAAAACAGTTATAACGCATAAGCTGTTTCCCTTCAAGTTTGCTTTCATTGGCATTTCTTAACATTCTCAGTGTTGCTGAGAATAAGTGTTACTCTTTGCCCTCTATTTCCCCCCCGATGGTAAGAATTTATCTTCCTCGTGTTATCATAGAGAAAAAAAATAATCATTTGTTTGCATATCTATCACATTTTGCATACAAATTCTTGGCAGCAAGTCCTGCTGCTTACTTATCAAACGCTGTCCTCGGCGACCCATTACGCTGCACAGTGTCGCACAGATGATGATTTCCAGAGTCAGTTATGTCCCCAGACGCCTTAGGAAAGTGGAGAGCATTAATAAATCTTTAAGAAATAGTGTGGCCATAACAAGAAGGACAAGAATCCTTTCATCTCTCCTATCTATTATTTACAGGGTGAAATAAGAAAATCGCGTCCAGCCTACCGGGACATGCAGGAGACATGTTACTGATTTTATATATGAAATATAGTCAGGTAGAAGAAGAGACAGACAATTACATCCACATAACCCAACTTATTTTTTGACAAGTCGCATCACAAGCTGGGTGATTCACAAAACTAAAGGAAATTTACCCATGAAGTGTTGGAAAAGCCTAATGGGATGTGAGAGAGTGAGGAAACTGTCTGGACCAGTGGTGATCAAACACTTTCTGTCTTATCAAAGCGGAGCCAAAATGTCAGCCTGTGTGCTGTGGCTTAAACGGAGCTAGTGCAAACTGTACAGTGATTATAGCTCGTTCAGGCCTGATTAGCTACTATTAATGACTCAGCATACTCAAATTACCCTTTAAGGTAATAAGCACTGTAAGATTTTTCTTTACATAATCTTCAATTAGGTGCTTCCTAAAATTATAGCACTCTGTCTTACAGGTTGTCAGTGATTTTCACTTGAAAAAGAGAAGTTCCAAACATTGTTCATATTATCAGCTGATTTATGTTTTCTGGACTTTATATCAGTCACGGTTGCCAGAAATAAATCACATTGATCCAGCAGTTTATACAATCCATTAGAAAAAGCTGTTTTGTGTTATACTGTAAAATGTTCTCATTGTGTGTTTACTGCCCTTCTAACTGTGAGTGCAGTAACGGCGATTCCCATCTGGTTATTCTGCATAAACAGTATCTGGCTTCATTTTCTTGAAAATCTGATTACATATTGATGTTGCCACATACAATTAAATATATATATATATATATATATATATATATATACTGTGGGTCAAATTTGAGCCATATAACTAACTAGCTAACTCTAATCAGAATGCCAGAAAAATGGTATAGTGATAATTGGAGCAGAAATATGACAACCAGTGAGACAGGAAGTAAGATAAAAGTCACCTTGATCACAGGAATGGAAGCCAAAGTGCTTCTGTGTTGGACAGACAGAGGTGAAAGGTCAGAGCCAAATGCTCTCAAAAGTAATTTGAGACAACAGATTCTTTGTGTGTGTATTTGCACTGTTGTTCTATAGATAAGTGCTTGTTAAGGCATACTGCTGTCACTCTTGCATGTATGTCACAGTTTCCCATCTTAGCCATTCTCCCACACTAGTTCACTGCAATTCAAAGACTGAGTTCCTGAAAACCAAACATAAAACTCACTAAAACATAAAACTAAAATGCATGCAACGACAGACCAGTTGGCAAACAGCCTCAACGTTGAGGAGGTCCAATGCCCTCCAAACACATATACATGGATGTCCATACACATCCCCTACAGTCCAGCACCTTGGAGCCATTAATATGCCTGGATACTGTAGTACACAGAGTGTGCTGGTGTAATCCTTTAGAGTGGAATCAGCTGGGTCTGGGAAAGCATGCACATTCTCTGGCTTTGATTACAGAGGCTCTCTTACTTACATACACACACACACACACACACACACACACACACACACACACACACAAATGTACAAATCGAAATACAGATACACACCGTCTCCCAAGAGACCAAAGCAGAGCTGAACTACGGGCCTCCAGACAGGGCATATATACTCAAAAATGGAAGGCTGTTGGCAAAGGACACTTTCTGTTGCTAAAAATACCACCAGAGAAAGTAAAACCAGACAGGCCAGCATGAACTGTACAAAGAGAAAAAAAATGCTGGAATAAAGTAAACAGTGGTACTTAAAAAGGTGTGCCCTAAATCTGTCTGCCTGTCTCTGTTTACCAGTAAGCAGAGGATTTGTGCTGTAAAGCAAAAGGCAAGAATATAAAATATAAACAATTGTGACCTCATTTTACCTGTTGCAGCCTCTAACCAAGAGCACAAATCACAGGCCACTGTGCAGCCAGTAGTCATTACCATGGATTGAGATGCATTTATCATGAAAAAGCAATACCACAACCTCATACAATACATTATTGTTTCATTCTCTTTAATTCAGAAACCTGACACTGAACTAGAATCAATAAAAAGGAAAATCAATTGAAACTGCATTTGTGCACCTGATATTGATCTGATATCTTTCCTGTCATCAATACAAATATGATGCTGAGGTTTGAAGTTTAATTTGAGTGCGGTACCCTTTCGAATTTTAACATCAAGAATATAATATCAATATATGAAATTCTACTTGCAGTGGCCCTGCAGTTTGATGATGATTATATGTTAATGTCTGTTTAATCTTGGGTTAATACTGTACACCCCTATTGATATATAGAATTAATAAAAAATGCCACTGATTACAGGAACCATTTCATGTATATTATATATTTTATGTAATATGTAGTTTTCCAAACTGAAGGTGTCATATTCTGTACAAACTGTAGTATTTTGTAGATCATTTTGCGTTATATAACAAAAACTGACTGGACTTTATGTCTTCTGATTTTCAGAACTTGTGGTTTTCAAGATGCTGTATTCATGAACCAGTTTTTCTAAAACAGCATTGTCATTATTTATGCAAGTAACTGTACATACAGTGGCAAGAAAAAGTAGGTGAACCTTTTGTCATCAAATCTATGACCTCAACCAGGTTCTCCCTTTAGCTGTGGATCAGAATTTTAGCTTCTTCCAGGAAGAACTTTGTAACAACATTCCTGATCATGGATCCTCTGAAAGCTCCTTTTGGAGAGGCATAGTTCACGTAAGCGTATTAGAGTGGTTTTTGTTAGTTGAAGTAGCTCTAGTCCACTTCTCCAAAATAATTTCCTTAACTTTTTGGTCATTATTCAAAGGGTTCACATAGTTTTTCCACAAGCACTGTGAAGTTTTTATAGTTGTTCTTAATAAAGACACGAAAGATCAGAATTTTTTGTGCTATTTTTTTATTTTATTTTTGGTACATTGTATTTATTAATACTCTTAACTTAGATGAAGATCAGGTCACATTTTATGACATATGAATGCAGAAAACCACATACTTTTTCTTGCGACTGTATAGTGTAGCAACATAACCAGCCAGCTATGTGTTGTCAAACCACAGTTAGGTTTGGCTGTGCTGAGTCACACACTGCAGTGGTCTAAATATAGCATTGTGGGTAATGTAGTCAGGGCATCATGTATGCTCCTCTACCTCTCTGCACTCTCCTGACCCCTAGAGATGCAGCAATACAGAGAACAGGATTGGAGCAAAATTAACAGAATGTGTGAACAATGGGTCACAACACCTACATTAACACAGACTTTTACTCATAGACACACAGATACAGCCAGGGGATTTTGGTATCTAACTATATCTAACTCTGTAACTATCCACTGCACTATTGCACATTGAAGTTGCGTTTAGTGCACCAATACGCCACCTTTCCATTGTATATAAAAGCTTTATAATGTTTTGCTGGAGGAGAAATGGGGACAACAGAAGAAGCTGGTTCATTTTTTGGTGACACAGCACAGCCAATCCCTCCAACTTATAATCACATAGACTGAATCCAACACAATTTATTTCTGATCATGTTGTGCTCTCACACACACATTGTTAGGAAGGCAATGTTGTATGTAGTTTTGAGGGGTTCTAGCTGTCAGGCGGACAATGTCTCTCACTAAAGGTGCTTCTATCCAGCATCAAACAGTGAGAACGGTTACTGTGACAATAGCAAATAACTTCCCATCAGCTGGTGGAAGTCAACACAGAATAAATCTGTCAGAGACTACACAAAAATACTTGCTGTCTATATTCTTATTGTGCTATTAAAATACACCGATACCACATTCTGGTGCTTCCGACCACAGCTGCCTGATTAAGTTGTAGCACATGCTAACAAAAACAAACTTTTAATAAGATGTATTAAAGAACATGGGCGAATAAAGAGTTAGACAGAGAATCCCCAGAACATAACACATGGGCAAATGTGTGTGTGTGTGCCACTGTTGCCATGGAAACACATTTTTAAAAAATGAACAGACGAGGATGAAGCGCACACACACACACACAGCTGCCTGTGCACAAATAGACACTGCATCATAAAGGACGAATGGAAACGTTCTTTGGCACATACGTAACAAACATGAAAGCAGGGAGGAATATGTTGCATACGTGCCAAAATCTGAATGCAGACTAAATATGACTACTTCCTTATCCACAGGGCTTTGATGAGTAATGCAGAGGCAGTGCTGTGCCATCACGACACACAGATGACAAAACCTTTCGAATTTGTGAATATGCTGAATTTTTATTTAATTGCCTTATTGGTAATCTGAATCATCACCCCCACACCATAAATACAACCCCACCACTGGTCAAGCCTGCAGCGTGTGAGTGATGCTCAAAAGTTTTTCAGTGGGGAATCCATTTGAGTTTCAAGATAGGGCTGAGGTTAGGTGTGTAGTCGTGACCATTACGCTACAGGGTTTAAAGAAGTGAGTCCTCGGAATGATAGCAGTACAAGGACATGTGTGTGTGTGTGTGTTTGTGTGTGTGTAGGTGTGTGTGTGTGTGTGTGTACAGCTGAGCCAGCATCAGACATGCCAGTTATCACGCCTGGCTGATGGCTCTTAATGCTGCAGATTAACACTTAACTCTCGCTATATGAGCACACACACACACACACACACACACACACACTGTGTCAGTTTTAACAAATTCAGTAAGAGTTACTAAATCTTGCTGAAAGAAAGTTTTAAAATGGAGAGCTTAGTACTGCTGGTGTTTAAGAAATACAGTATATCAGTGACTACCCATGCACATGCACATGTACACACACACACTCACAAACATAGCACTCGTCACTTCAGCCTCTTGTCTCATTAAACGGGACTTGGCCTTGGAGCAGCGAGACTCACGAAGCTCAGCTTCCCATGCTTGCCGAATGAGTGCACTGCATGTGTGTGTGCGTGTGCGCACAACAGAGCGTGTCTTGTGTTGTTGACCTCTGGGACAATACTGCACTGTGACATCAGGAAATGTCCTTAGAGAGCTGCCAGGGGGACAGAGGGAGGGATAGAGGGAAGCAGGAGGGCAAAGGAATGATGGGAGAAACGTGTTGGGAAATTAGAAGGAGCAGGGGAGAAAAAGAGAAGGAAGAGGAGGATGAGTGTAGAGGAAGTGTGGTGCAGTTAAATGAGTGACAGAAAAAAAGCTTCATGGAGGAGGGAGGGAGAGAGAGAGAGAAAGGGGATGGGGGCATAGAGGGAGGGAATATAGATACACACTGTGGCTGAGGCTTAATTAAAGACAATAATGTTGTTTTTGTAGCTCTCCACAACAACAGGCCTCTCAGACATAGCCTGGAAAAAAGAGGGTGGGAAAGAAAGAAAAAGTTCTCCAGAGTCCAGAGTTGAACATCTGAAATGAAGAATTCATTACACTTCATTACTCAGTGAAGAAGTAAAGATCATGATGTGTTTTATTAACTTATTTAGTATTGTCTGTGTTCGGATCGCTGACAATCTAAAGGACGAGGAACAAGGTCAGGGAGAGAGAGGTGAGACATGCCACATAGCGGCATGCAACCGGGAAGCGGACGCCTGGTGGTAGACATCTTAACCGTCTGGCAACAAAATGATATGAGGCGACAAACAGCCCAAAGTTGTGATATACAGTAGTACTGACAGTCAACAGCTGACTATAAAGATTTATAAAACCCCATAATAATATACACACATGCTTTGTGTTGGACTCCATCCCTTAACAAGATATAAAGCGTTGGCTTGTTTACAATCTGTGAGCATGCTTGAATTCCTCAAACTTGGAATAAGGCGGATCATTACATTTAAAATGATAGGTCACGAACATGTTTACAGTTGTCACAGCAGGGTTAAGATAGCGTCATTTAGCCAACAAACCATCATCCAAGTCACAAAACCCCGGATCAACCACTTTGGTTCAGCTGTATCAGATCAAATGTAAATCCAGTGAATGCCATGTGATCTGTGAAATGCAATTAAGCCATCGTGCTCAGATTTTTTCCTCTCCTCTTGGCAACAACATGGCTATTTTTTTCTCTGCCACCACTTCTCTCTCTCTCTCTCTCTCTCTCTCTCTCTCTCTCCTTGTTGCCTGGCAACCATGCTCTTAAATGTGATCCCACATTTTTGTGATTGGCTGAAAGAACGACAGATCCATGTCAGACTCAGAGCAAGAAAAGGGGAGACACGCATGTATCACACACACACACACACACACGCGCACTTACACTTTTTACAACACTGAATACTAAATCATTGAATTTTAGATCACTTCGTAGAGTACCATTGAACGTTCATGGGCACAATATAAAGACAATCTAAACTGACCATAATTCAATGTTGTAAAAACACAGTGAAAACTTCCAATCCACTGTCATTTGCATGTATGTCTGAACTGCATGTGTGAGAGAGTGTCTGAGGGGTGTTAATAACTTGCTGGTTAACCTTGCAGACGGGGGGGTGGGTGGGTGGGATGCTGCAAGCTGAATAAGGGAAAGCACTCTTGCTGAGTTGCATGTGTGTGTAGCTGTATTAACTTGAATGGCCTCACATCTGAGTGTTACTTCTCTTCCTCCCACCCGGGGAGTCATCAGTGTAGTCAGCATGGAGGGCCCTGCCAGGCAGACAGCTAGCTAATGAGGGGGTGTAGAATACAGTTTTATTGTGCCCGGTGAACACACACCTGCACGTCTGCCTTTCCATAGCTGTGAGGGAGCAATCACAACTAAATTGCTAAACCCAACCACAGTCTGAACATAAGATGTATTTAACCGTAAAACTGCTGGAAGAGCCTTTTTGAAGTTGTGGCGACTTGTGAAGAAGTGTCCTGGTATAAAAAGTACTTCATGTGTAGGTGAGAACTTTGACTGCACACAAGATGCAACAATACCGATTTTATAATGTCTCTAATACTGTTTAAAAGAGTCAGATGACACAGCGACAGTACGTACAGGCCTGCTGTTGAAGAACTTCCCCACAACAGTCCTCTGTCTATTCTCTGTCTTTATTGCTCTCTACACTCAAATGTTCTTTCAAGGATCTCTGTGTTTTCCTACAGTCATCAGTTCACTCCTCTGAGCCCTGAAACAGTCATCAACTGTTGATCTCTATCATTTCACTACTATGTAGTCGCATTCATATTTAGGCCGTTCTTCCCTACACAGCGCCACTGTGCCTCAGATCTGGGCTTCTCTGTTTACGCCAAAGCGACGCGAGTCCTCCTCCCTCTTGTTGAGGTTTAAATGTGCTGCGTGTAGCGGTTTTAAACGCTGATGAAGCTTCGCAAATTGAAAGTCCTACCTCGGTATAATTAGTGTAAAGTCTTGAGACCGCGTTCAGGAGCATTGGCAGCCTCTATGTCACACCAGTGGAATCATGAGCGGTAGCGTTTCTCAAAATCAAGACCACATTTCCCATAAACTTCATTGCTTCCTGCACCCACCCCCCACCCCCCAGCTCCCTTCCTCTGGCTTCACTGAAGACGGTAAACATGCTGGAAATGACTTTTCCAGCCTCTTTTCTCCCATCCCCACCGTCTGTAGTTGAGATAAACGCTAGCCCCGTTTCTGCTGACTTCTTGATTATTGCAAATCAAATCACTCTCGTTCTTTCTCATGTGAGGCTGCAGATCGTTTTCCATCATCGCAGGTATGGCGGTGTAGAAATAGCACCAGCTTGGGCGTCCGTGCACACAAAGATGATGTTTTAAACCATAAAACGTGTGATGTTTTCACATTTGTCTTATGACTGGACAAATTGAAACTTACCATACAGAACTCTACTCTTGGCTTCTGCATTTCTTTTAAAGGGTAGACTCACAGTTTATCAAGTCTGTCAACACAACGTTGCTGTAACCAAATGATCACAGAAACAAGTTAGTCTTGCATTAATCATTTCTCCTACATGGTGCCTCATCATTTTGTAATGTAACTTCCATTTTAGCACATTTCTCATCCAGGGAATGATGGGGATTTCACCTCTGTCTACATGTTGTATGCGTGATTTTATGCAGGCATGTGCATGTATTAATAAGATTTATGATATTCATTACGGAGCCTTGGATTCGGATGCATGCACACAGCTTGGCAATAAAACCCTCAGACATCCTGTACCATCTCATCATCGTTCTTATCATCTCTCACTCTTTTCACGTACACTCACACACACACACAGACGCACTTGCATGCACACTCTATTGCCGTGCCCCGTGCCAGCAGTGCATAGTGAGAGTCCTGGGATTGACCCAGCTTCTTTACTGCTGCTATATTGCAGAGAGAGTAGGAGGTGGAGGAAGTAGACAAAGAGATGCATCATCGCGATCATTACCATTACAAGGAGCTGATGAGTGAAAAGGTTTTTAAAAAAAAACTTATGGAGCACAAGGGTTTTTCTTCAGCATTAAACAGATTTATTAGAGAACTGAAACTTATATATCAGCAACATACAGAGTGTAAAACGTGAGACAGTGCTTAACAATAATGATCAAGATTTCCCACAACAGTGCTTTAAAGCTATTTTTTGCACAGTCGTCAAAACTTGTTTTTGCTTATATCATTTTTTTTTTTTTTTTTCTGGCTAGCGGCTTGCAATATTTCTTGCTGGCTGCAAAATCTGATACATAACCCAAAAGAGTTCTACAACATGGCACAACTATAGCAAATCCCTTCTTCATTAGCTGCCATCAACACTATCTGCTTTAATGGCGTTTGTTGTGAGACTGTGAAATAGTAGTTTAATTGTACAGACGCTTAAAATGCTCAATGCACAAGTTTCACAACTGAAGAGGAAGAGGGTGGCGACAGAAATGTGGCAGATACGATCATCCAAAAAACTGCAAAACAAATGTTCACTGGAAATAAAACTGGTTTCTGTGCTCAATATCTAACCAGTCTACGCCTGTTCTGTGAAATGTCTTAAGGTGTATTTCAAACACGTGGTGCGCAGCAGTCTGTGGCCCGTCGCCGCTCTCACTAATACTGGAACAAGGATGAAGAGGAAGTGATGCGGTCTACTCAGACAGCATTTTGCTCACAGAGGTAGTGAGCAGAATAAGACGACATAATCATAAACACAAGGTCTAACAAACCTAAACTCTATTTATTCATGACATATCTTATAAATAAAAAACCTATGTCAAGCACATAGTTGTGCTGCCTGCTTGTTAATGTGTTCCCTCTCTCTCTGTCTTTCTCTCCCACACACACACACACACACACACACACACACATACACACACACATACAACCTGTTTGCCCTGGGGAAAGTGAGTATTTGGGCTATGAGAGGGGACTGGAGAGAGCACATCTGAAAGTGCACTCCAATTCACTCCTCACCAGGGAATTCACAAACACTTGCGCATTTCCTCCAGCGCTATCAGAAACATAAGAAAAACGGTTTCTCTAACCCTCTAACTTTATCAGCTTGAGTGACTGCCTACGATGCCCAGTGGAAAACAAGGCCCGGCCAAGATCCAAGCAGCACAAAACCACTAGTCCCCTTTTCTGGGACTATTTTCCACAGGTGACCTTAGGTACAGCATGTGATGCAATAAATGGCTTTGTTCATTCTGTGTGCTACCACTTCACTGAGCTGAAATTGAAAAGAGTCTACAGAACATTCAGGGTCCAGATTCCCGACTTTAACTGTGTGTGCGCATACAATGGGAAATATAATACTCTGGTTCTGTTTCAGAAATTAGCATCAGTGTGGTCATTTATTACTGTTGCACCTGAGCTAAATGCTAACACTAGAATTCATCTATAACTATAATTATTATTCTGATTATAATTACTTTGTTTACTTCTGTGTAGTTTTACACAGAGGATCAATAGAACTTTAGGGTTATACTGTATTTTGTATTAACACATTATAGAAATAAAAATAACTCATTTTACAGCAAATAAAAGTCTAATATTTGCTTCTGTGGAAGTGGTTCTAATAAAGTGTGGTTGACAGCAGAACAGAAACGCAGCCAAAGCGGGGCCATAAAAAGGAGTGTCGGTACAAGAGCAGAGCACAGGATCATCAGTACCCCTTTGGGCTTAATTCACACACACACACACACACACACACACACACACACACAATGTAATAAGTAGCACATTGATATAGTGAATAGCAGCAAGACAGACAGCATCATTATTGGTGCCGTCTCCTGCCTCCATCCATTTAACCGATCTATTAGAGAAGATCACACACTGAGAAAGAGCAGCGATTGTACAGCAATCTGACAAACAGACTCCACCACGAATGACTCATCAGTACAAAAAAGCACAAAGAGCCTCTGACGAACAGTCTGCATCTCTGTGACAACATTATTTATGCTATATTTTTGCCTCTATGTGTGCGGCACTGTTATGTGAATGTGTAATGAGCTGACAGACACTGGTGATTTCCTGTCTGGCCCATAAAAGCAGCATGAGCCTCCTTCCTTCATCCTCCTGTATAGGAGCCCACCTGGGGCAGAACACACGCACGTCACCATCGCATACACCCTGCCTGGCAGCTGCACCTAATAAGCTGCGACCGGAAGAGATGCTCCATGTATTGCAGTCTCAGTCGTCTTCCTACGTTCCTCCTCTCTCAGTGGTACTAGTGTTCGTTTGGCCTTCAGTGGGCGGTGAGTGTTTCTCTGACCTTCTCAGCTCTCAGCCCACGCTCGATCACAACTTGTGCCAAGCTTTAAGCCTACACATAGAATATTAAGGGTGTCAAGAGTGTTAGACCAAAGAATAAAAATGTAACAGAACAGCAATCCATTGATCAAAAACGTTCAGTCCTTTTTTGGCCAAATGGAGCAGACGAAAAAAACAAACAAACCATGTTGCATTCAAATAAGCGTGATAATCTCAGCTGGCTTTGAAATGTATGGGTTCCCCATTTTAAAAATACTCACACACAACAATCACAAAACATTTTTCACAACCCCATGACTTTCATCAGGCCAGCTAGTAAAAGCAACCGTATAACTCTGAGTAAGTCATCTTGTTTGTATTTCACTGGTTTTTAGGAGCTCTTCCACAACACACTATCAACAAAAAGCTTCTTCAACCCCAAAAAACACTGGTATCAATCCTCAAAACCATAGGTTGTTTGCTATTAGAAGTGGAAACTGAACTTCCTGTTGCACTGGGAAGTCTAATGAAATACTCCATGTTCTGCCATAGAAAACACTCTAATCAGCATCTCCAAGATGCTTTTATTGTCCCGGTGCTTTGAAGTTTGGGACACAGTGAACCTTAAAGCTGCAGGAAACACTTTCATCAGCCAAAGGAGAGTTCAGCATGCTGGTAGATAATATCGTATTATAAGATTTTTAACAGCTACGTGAAGGGCATGAAAGGCAGTGAACCACAGCAGAGAATGCACCAATGCACATGACTTATACATACAGTAGTAGAGATACAGTGGTATTTCTCACACACATCCACACACAGACACAGCTGTCCTACCTCTGGTGTTGGTTGCCATGTCTGCCACCTTCTGAAAGGCATCCAGGAAGGCCACCGCAGCCAGGACCGTGGTTCTACATGAACAGAAAACAACAAGCTTTACTTTAACAAGCACCTTCTCCCACATACAGAGGTCTGGTTTTGCACTGGTGATTGTACTGAGATGATCAGTTCAACTGAAAGCAGAAAAATAGATTTCAAACTTTAGTTTCACAGTTTGACACAAACTGTTTATGTATTAAATGTCTGACTTCATTTTCTTGTCAGACGAACTTACCGGAGCTGGGAATGTAGCTTTGTGGCTTTGGCGCTGAAGTCCTCCCACACAGGATAGGAGCACTGGCAACACACACACACACACACACACACACACACACACACACACACACACACACACACACACACACAACAAAACATGTTAACATAAGATATCACATATTACTTTACATTATACTTGACTGGAGGAGCAGACATTGATTTCAACCAACTAGAATGACTTTGGATTGTATTTAGTTCAGGCTGTGAGAGAGTTTTCCTCGAAACAGACCCACGTTACAGCAGCATGTTAATATAAATGTAAAAAAATGTAAAAGCACACATCCACACACACACACCTATCCCATCCTCTCTCCAACTGATTCCGCATCTCCTCATTCTTTCAGCCGTCCTATACCCCCAAAACAACAGCCACCCCTCCTTTTCTCCCCATGCAGCCCCCTAATCCATCTACCCAAACACACACACACAGAACACTGACAGAACACAGCCACTGGCATGAGACTGCATCAAAGAACAGACGGGACTGCTAACACAATTCAAAGCTGAAGCTATGTCTCTAATGGATGCTGCTCCCCCATTGCCCCCCCCCCCCCCCCCCCCCCCCCACCCCTCCTTTAGACTGGATGACTGCTCTATCGCACAAACCCAGCCTCAGCACATATCACATTATACTTGATCCAGGTTAACCTATAACCCTGTTAAATGGCTGCAAATTGTTTGCTGGGGGGAGGATTGTTTGTATTTACGTCAGCATCCGATTATGTTTCTTTATAGCGGCAGATAGAGGGGGGAAAAATCTGATAATACGAAACTTAAGGAAACGCACAGAAATCTAAGAAATGAGAGTGAAAGGGTAGAAAGGAAATGTGTGTGTGTGCGTGTGTGTGTGTGTGTGTGTGTGTGTGTGTGTGTGTGCGTTCGGGGGAGGGGCATCCTGTTGTGATGTCAGACTGGCACAGGCAGTAAGGGCTGTATACTCTTTGATCCGGCCTGTTTGATGTGCCTTAATTTGGTTTGGAATCACAGCGCTACTTCTCCGTGGTAACAAAATTTACCTCCCTCCACCATCCGCTCCCAACACACACACACACACACACTGTACCCACATGAGCAGCTCTAGACCTTATTAGCATTTTTTAAGTGCATTTCAATCCTGGTGTCAAGTGACCCAGTGGTAACTAACTGTGTGTGTGTGTGTGTGTGTGTGTGTGTGTGTGTGTGTGTGTGTGTGTGTGTGTGTGTGTGTGTGTGTTTCATCCTGTTCCTTATGCAGGTCTTGTCCCAGACACACTTCAATATTAAGAATAAATGCAGCAGTAATGTGAACATGTTGAAGGATATGCTGCTGTTGGGTTCAGCCGAGGTCGCTGTGGGCGGTGTTTGGACCGATCCTGAGCAGGGATTGGGTCCCTGAGACTTGACAATATGTCATTAAGAGCATCAACTCTGAGTGCACTTCTTACAGACTTGCTGTGTGTCTACATGCATCATATCTTTTAATATATAAATGTACCAAAATAACCACAAAGTGGATTGTGATTATATGGGCACTTCAACATCATGCGGCCGTGAAACTCTCCAGATCTCATGCTGATCAAGCGTCAGTGCTGAAAAAACTAGTGCTATCCACAGAGGTCCATCTTTGCAATTTCCAGGACTTAATAGATATGCGTCTTGGTGTCGGATGCCAGATGCCATTATCTGTCCACAAACACATACACACTAGCAAGTGATTCAGACAATGAAGTTGTCAAAATGCATTGAGGCTATTATCATTAGAAAACAACAGCATGCTGAACATCGAGCTGTGCTGACGATGCATTTCCAGGTTAAAATGACAGAAGCGACGGTTAAACCATCTCTGTAGCTGATGTCTGTACTCAGCCAAAGATGTGTTTGTTGTTTGTTGCAACAGAACTAAAGTATTAATGTAGCTTAATGTATCACATCAGCTACATCAGCTAATGTGATACATTAAGCTGCACACATCTTCACTTCAGAGGATCATGTCTTGCCAATTTAGAAAGTCTCAGTCTCCCGCTTCCCAAAAACGGTAACCTTATAAAGTTAATAGGTTCATTCTTTAATCACGACTCTGGTATTTGAATCTAGTAACTCGTGAAGAAAGTAAGATACAAACGTTGTTTCCATGTGTCAGATACATAGTTCATTAGTTTTCACTGCAGGTAAATATAAAAGTCAATTTCAACACTGATAAGGGACAAAAAAAAAACATATTAGGACATCTCTATTAATTGGAAGGCTACTGTACAAACATACACAAACATAAGTTTGTATATTTGAGATTTGAAAAACGTTGATATTAGCAAAAGACCAATATGAAAATTGCATTATAATAATAATTGTGGTTATGCCAGCCTAATTATTGTGATGTTAGATGAAAAAAAAAGCTTTATAAAAATGAAAGTCAGAGCTCTGCTGTATGAACTCTTATAAAATTAGTTTTACATTGAAGGAGGTTACGGTACAAAGCTGCCAGCCCTTCAGCTCCATGCTCCATAAATATGTCTGCGAGTGTTGGGTTGTCTTAACCAGTGTGAAGCTCACCGACCGTGACCGTAACCGCTGCTCTCACATGATTCTAGCTCTTGGAATATCGTGGTGGCTGAGGGGCAAATGCATCAGCGTGCAAGAGACACAGAAGAGGAGACAGTGAGTGTGTGAAAAAGCTTTTTGAGAAGTACACTATTACATCACCACTTCCCGTGTCACAGAAAGACTTGGTAGGGCATGCATGATTACATCTCACGCACATGTGCACGCGCACATCCACAGAGAGTCACAAACAGACACAGATACTGTCTAGTACATGCTGCTATGTATAGCTTTATGCTTTATACCTTGATACTTCTTTTCTCAGTTACTTTACGCCCTTCCTTCCTCTTGTGTTTATTTCTGTCTTTGTCAGAGTGAAGTTACACTTAATGTAACAAGATGTAGTGCTGCATTCAGTTTCTACAAAGTGCAGTAAATCACCTGTAAGTACCTGTAAGTACGCCACACAGTTCAAATCAGAGAGGTTTAGAAATCTCAAAGTAAGATCCACAGTGTTTAATAGATATAAACTGTAACTGCCACCATTGGATTCTATTTCACCCATGAACCCATAGCCTACACGAATACAGAGACAAGCAGACAGGACGATCATTCCACACTCCGGATGTTGCTGGCTCCAAGCAGCACTGTCGCTTTTGGTCTGGCTGTAACTTCCGTCCTCACCCCAGGGAGCTGTTCAAGACTCCTCCATCCTCCATTCTTACATTCCTTCCAGTTTCTTGCTATTTATTGTATATAGTATTTCCTTCACCCCATCCCTCTTTAACCTATCCAGTACTCCTTTATATCATATCTCCATCCTTAAAAGTGAATGATGAACAGACATTGGTATTTTATGTCACTTCAGTAACTACATTCATTGATCACCTCTTCATCTATTGGTGTACGGTACACACTCTCTTTCTTTTTAACTTATAGCCTTTATACCTATTTATGGCTGACATTTTATCTATCTGTGTTACATTCTGTGAATGTGCATCACAATATTCACATTTTTTCCTGCAAAGTAGTTTCTGTGATCATTTGCTCATGTCACTGCATTCTTTTTCCCCCTTTTTTGTACCTTCCAAAGTGGCATTTGCACTATAAAGTTATATAGTTATTATAGCTCTGTTCCAATGCTTTGTGTTGCCTGTTTGACAATGCCTTGGAAAGATGTGTGTTAGATTGAAACGTTGCTAGGATCCTAGAGTGCAGTGTGTGTGGGTCTTTTGTTTTTTCTTGGCTAAGTGGTATGTGCAAAGGCATGAATTGGGATTGTGCCTAAGAACTATCTAGTAGTATAAAAAGCAGTGGTCTTCCCTTCACTCATTATGCTATGGAAATTGAACAGACAATGAGTTTGTACCTGCATATCAATTTCTTAAGGTTAGAGAGTGGGTTGCTTCAAAATAGATACATTTAGGTTCAAATGAGCTTCAGGAGATTGACCAGCCAAGCTGTAGGGCTTGCTCAGAGTCAAGTATTAGCCATATTAGAAATATAAGTTCAGACATATTCTTGTTGGGACCGTCCACCACATGTGGCCTGATCCATAATCTACTTCAGTTACTAGATCTGATGCTTTTCCCCTTCATTGCTGTGCTTCGTTCGTAATAAGCTAACTACCTACTTAACACACTTACTGTACACACATGCTGTCTTTACAATAAGCACGTGAATAATACCCGTGTTTTGCTGATTTGAGTGAGTTACAACTGAGGTAAGAAAGATGCCATTGCGGATACAAATCACAATTAAGACCAACTGTTAACTCAATTAAGAACAACTTGTCCTTGTTGGCATTTATCAATATATTTAATAAGCGCTTTACCCTCCACTTGATCTCTGTCTTTAATTGAACAGACACCCTTCTATTTTCCTCTATCCTCTAATAATAATCCCTAATACGCAGCCAGTAATATATCAAATATTTCCTTCTCCCTTTGCACTCTTTCTTCCAGTAATCCTTTGATCCATCTGGTCCCGACTCTGGACTCTGGAGTGCTGTCAACAGTCCTCTGGCCTAGTTCTCAGAGCACCATCAGTCCATCCAGTCTGCCCAGCGTTCTATTGGGAGCTCCACTCCAGCACTCACTACAGTGGATGAGAAGCTTACTGTCTCCTCTCCCTCTTTTGTTCCCTTTGTTTCCCCCACAGCAAGACAGAAAAACAGAGGAAATCCAGCAAGAGAGACAGGGGGAGTGAGGGAACGGGTGGAGGCAGGGAGAGAGGGATGTACGGATTAGTCTTATTTTTATTTTATTCTTTTCTTGTTGTTGTATAATCGTGCCAATTCACACATTAAAAGAGAAACGCAAGAACCAAACAAAAGAGGCTAATTTCACAGCGCTTTATATGCATAATTGACCAGCTGGGAGTTTTCAAAAAGAGGATCCAACTCATTTTTATCAAGGTTGGGGATGGATGTATAACCCGCAGAGAAAAATGCTACGTATTATCTGTCTCCAATCCTGCCAGGAAGAATGATGGGGTCTTTTGTGTGCTTTGTAGTCAATCACACTATTACAGTGACTCAGATTCACTTACAGAGGTAGAGCTCACTTTACCGCTTTAAAATACTGCAAGGAATACATACTGAATATGTGTTTATGGAGGTAATTTAGCTGGGCCATTCAAAATACTACTTGAAAATACTTAAAACGCAAAGTACACAATAGGAAGATGAGTGGAGTCATGATTTCTTCCATCACGCTGAGTAAAACACATCCCCCAGCACACTGGTTGGCACTTTGTTTCAAAGGGAGAAGGCTCGACATGCAGATGAAGACAGAGGCTGACTCGCTGCATAATTGATGAAGTGCAGCAGTTAATTCCAATCTAAACATAGTGATGAGGCGAAAGAGGAAACCATCTGTTTGTTTGCTGTATCTCTGCGCTGTGAGGCCAGAGATCAGAGAAACCATATCAGTGAAGCATCTGCCCAATGACATGTGTGCACCATGTTTTGGGTAAAACAATACCCATGAAAGTCATGTAATATGCCATGAATGTACACACAGAATAAGTTACTAAATAGAACGCTACTGTATCACGATGGGAGAGATGAGGAAGTAAGAAATGTTTGTTTGTAGTTAGCATGCTGAAGGTCAATTATTTTCTCATTTTGCTAATTATGAAAATGTATTGACATACCTTAAAATAATGGCATACAAATAGCTGAAAAATGGGATAACATAAAATCCAAAAATATCCATCATCTGCATTGAGGAAAAAAGTCCCTGGAATTGGGACTGAGTGCTGACATTGAAGTATTTTGATGTGGAGTTCCCATTTCAGCTGTGCAGCTTTCAGGTCAAAAGCAATGTTTTGCACATACACACAAGTAATTAGGGCCGAGCCGTGAAATATAAAGATAATTAGACACTGAAAAGATTGTGGTGGGGGCATCTACAATATCTTTCATTGGGGGTTAGTGTCTGTTCACAAGCAGCCATCAATCATCCAAGGTTTTATCGTCGTGAAGATGTCGATTACCTGTCCCTGTCTTCTCCTTTACTGGGCTGAAAGTCACTATTATCCGCACTGCTCCAATCATGTGAAAGGGCTGTTGATGCACAATGGAGGTGCATCCGTCACATCACTTAGTGAAAGTGACGGCAGCTGTTGTGACCCACAGCACTTAGGGAGATATGTGTGCAGCGATAAGGAGGAAGGGAACTCGACATTGATAGCTGAGCGGGACGAAACCCACACAGATTAAAACGATGGTGTCCTAAAAACTCATGGCTGTGAGAAGACTGAAGTTAAAAACATTAACTGAGCAGAATGAGTTGCACCACCTGTTTTGTATGGTTACTATTTTAGTATGGTTAGTGGACCATCCAAACTAAAAGTCTGAAATTAAAGGTTATACTTATTAATATTTTGAGAGTATGTATGTTACCCTAATCACCTAAATAGCTGGGAATGCTCTAGAATCTCTCCAGAGGAGCTGGAAAACTTTAAACCACTGGAGACCACTTTAAACCAACCTATAATCAATCATAACAGGCAGTCGTACTCATCCAAAAAAGTGGCGACACAGACAAAGTTAGTGACTAAAGCTAGATTAATTGTATAGGTGACAAATTAGACCATAGCATCACTGATTCTCTACTGATACACCAATACTGATCTATTTGATTATATCTCAGCTGATTCCAACTTTATATAATTACCTTATATCAACATTTAACATGAATAATATATATTTTTGTACATTTTATTGTGACCAAGACATGTCTATACCTTGTTATTAGCCAACAATAACTAAAATATTACTATACTTACAATATACTAATACTGGCCCATACATACATAAGCTTAGGTTTAATTTAGACATAATGATACAAATTATTAAAAAATGTCTAATAAACTTATTCTTCCATAATGTCCTTAAGTGTGTCCTTGGGCAACATTCGATGCATTAGAGAATGTAGAGCTATTTAAACGCATAAAAGGGAACAAGGCAGGGCTGCACAGCACTACATCATTCTGTTAGATACAGGCTGTCAGCTCTGATGGACAGGAGGGGCTGGGTTCCTTTATGGCTAAATGCAGATGCGGTATTGTACTGTATTGTATTTTTTCTCCTTCCTGTTTTCTCATTCTCAACAGCTGTACCATTCTACCTTATTCTGCAGCTTCTAATACGAGGAAACAAGAATTGAATTTCACATTCTTACAACTTATGCCTTGCTCAGTCCGTAGTCTAATACAGATCTTCATGCAAGTCTACACACACATATTACAGAGGTAAATCCAGTACAAGCATATTTCCCTAAAATGAAGATGTAATATTTAGAGCATGAAGCAAAGTTTCTGTTCATTCAGTAGCGCTTTTGGAAATGAACAAGAGAATATTGATTTGCCACATTCATTGTTATTCTCTGTCTGTGGCCTGTTCATAATGATCAGTATGTTTTACAGTGAACAGCTGAGCGTGATGAGAAGGTTTTGACAGCCCTGACAAAGGGTTCAGTGAGAGAGGCTGTCTTGGCTGACTCCCAGCAGCCTCCACGCCTCCCATGACCAGTCCTCCCCATTCATCTCTACTGGCCCTAACGAGCCCCGGGGCCCTGACGACCTCAGAGATTTTAACGAGCTCTAACAAGGGAGATGCTCTTTTACACGTCCAATGATTCTGCTGGCACATTAGCACCTTTTACTTTTGAAGTGAATGGTTGTTGTTGCTGCAATAAAAACCTTTCAAGGGCAAAAACACCTGAATCACTTAAAAACAATACAAGGCAAATATTTAGCACCATTCCAGACCACACGTTACTTAAATATCCTCGACGCTCAAGAATTCGCTCAGCAAAGTCACACAGAGGGTGAAAGTTAGAACTAAAAGGTGTGAAATAGTGAAATAGTTAATTACTAAAATCACAGTAGAACAAGTGAGTTGTGGGCAGGTTTTGTGCACCTCCCATAGTGGCTTGTCTTACTCCTTTTTAGACAGGGGTATCCAATCCTGGTCCTTGAGGGCCAATGTCCTGCTTGTTTTCTAACCAACCCTGCACTCACAGCTTCTGATTGTCTGAACATACCTGTTCCCAGTAATAAGCAGCAGGAAGCGTAAGAAAAAAAAGTGAGTGCCCCTCGCGTTCCAGGATGGGACAGCACTGCTCTAGGAGGAGGTCTGCTCTGATTGGTCCTCCTTGACAGCAGATCGACTTGTAACTCACAATCACTCAAACCCGAATCGCCTGAGTGGTGTATCTGTTTGTGCTTGCTTGTCTACCTTTCTTCATATTCTGTTCTGTTGAACTGTTAAGGAACTTTCTTAAATGAGCATCCATATCGAGTGATCATGCATATTTCACCTCACAGACCACAAAGGACAAATCTTAATATCTCACAGTAGAAATGCACAGGTGTAATAAATGTAGCTATTTAGATTAATTCATACTGTACTTACATAGAATTAAGCCACTGATAATGATTAGTATTACATACATTTGTGATGATCACAATGTCTCAAGTATGAAGAAGTCCTATTGGTCAAATGGAACCAGAGCTTCATGGACATAGAGAAGCAGCAGGACTGAGAGGGTTTCGTTTTTATCAATGGTGTTGTGGTGGGAAGTCCCCTGGACCTCACAGACACAAACACACCACAGATTAAACTAATGATACACTACCACACATCTTCACTCTTTGCAGCATGGCCCACAGTCCAAGGACATAATTATCTCAATTTTTTAAAGGGATGGACAACAATAGACAGTTTCTCTGAGGATACTGAGCAGTTTACTTCCACTTCTCCTGGTTTGTTGATTTTGTTTTTCTAGTTTACTACTTTAATGAGGAGACAGACAAGCTTCAGACAATGCTATTCACAGAACACAGTGTCCACAATACCTTCACTCAATGAATGTTTTTAGTGTGTGTGTGTGTGTGTGTGTGTGTGTGTGTGAACCTTTTGGAATTTCATGGTTTGTGATCTGATTTTCATCTAAGTCAAATTCATCTAACAAATATAATGTGCCTAAAAGCACAAAAATAATTCTGATCTTCAATGTCTTTATTGAGAACAACCATAAATACCTCATAGTGCTATGTATGCATAAGTTCAGAAAACTAGTTTGGAGGTGTAGACTAGAGCTACTTCAACTGAGAAAACCACTCTTTTAAACCAACTTTTGAATTTTGCTCCGCACAAGAAGAATACACTTATGTGAGCTATGCCTTCTTTAACCAATTATTGATATACATAAAGCTGGTAAGGGTTACAAAGTCTGCAGTCTACAGTTAGGCAAACAACCTACAAATTAAGACACTTTGGGACTGCTTGCTACTCTGCCAAGCACAACTACAGAGCACTCATTAAACACTCATTAAAAAATAAAAATAAAGAAACAACAGTGACAGCAAAAGATTTGAAGGCATCATTGGAACTGGCATCTAACACTTAACATCTGAGTTCATGAGTCTAGGTAAAACATAGAACAAGCAGGATATCTATGGCAGGACAACACGAAGGAACCAACTGCTTACTAAAAAGAACATTGAGGCACGCCTGAACTTTGCCTAACAGCTCATGGACACTCCACAGCAGTATTGCCAAAATGTTTTGTGGACTGTTAAAACAATATTGAACTATTTGGAAAGAACACACAGCACTACATTTGACTGAAAAAGGGCACAGCATATCATCATGAAACGTCATCCCAATCGTAAAGTATGGTGGTGGAAACATCATGATTTGGGCCTGATTTGCTGCATCGGGGCCTGGCCAGCTTGCAGTGATTCGGGGGAAGATTAATTCCAAAGTGTATCTAAACATTCTTCAGGATAATGTTAGAATGTCTGTACCTCAGCTGAAACTCTGTAGAAGTTGGGAGATGCTAAAGGACAATGACCCAAAACCTGCCTTTTGGACTGGCCAAGTCAGAGCCCAGAGCCAAAAGAGATAACATCATGAAACGTATCAAGTATCAATGTATCAAGAAAGTCTAAAGATGGCTCTCTGCTTGCTTTGGAATTGGACCTTTTCAGATGAACACACTCTACTGTATAAAGTCAGCATTTTACATAAGCCATGCCACAGGGCAGACATCCACATGAAAACACGGCTATAAAGCCAAGATGAAACATTCACTGACACAATGGAACTATAGTGATCCACAAACATGTGAGTTTGTGTGTTACTGTTTATGGTAGACTACAAGCAGAAAGTTGTGCATTTATCATTCAGTCCTATAAAATATTAAAAACCCATTACAAGTTCCCAGAGTAAGTAATGTCTCAAAAATGTTGTATTTTGTCCCAAAAAAAATACTTAAACTCAATTTAACTCCATTTACGATGGCAGGAAATGTATGGCATCACTTAGCATGATCGAGCATCACAGCATAACTGTTGTTCATACTAATCGCAATATAATATAGCAGCAACATTAAAACTGCTGACAGTAGAATAAACTTGAATATTTTATTACACTAGCACCTGTCAAGGAGTGGGATAAATTGAACTAGGCAGCAAGGGAACAGTCAGTTCTTGAAGTTAAGGTGTTGTAAGCAGGAAAAATGGGTAAGTGTAAGGACCTGAGTGAATTCTACAAGGGCTATATTGTAGGTCTAAAGTAATGGCACAGTTCGAAGCTGTGACCTGTCACTGACCTGTTGCAGGCTCCAAAATAAATAGCACTGTCTGCAGGTTTATGATGGCAAAGCAAATTAAAGGGATAGAATTCATTTACCTTGTAGAAGTCTCACACTTTACCTCCAAGATTATCTTTTTTAAACTATTGCTGAGAAGCTGCTAATTTTCCTATTAGAGAGGAGCGTTTGGCTTTTCTACTGCATAAATGACTCTGATAACATTTCTAGTCACTCTAGGTGACTATCAGAACTCCACAAACAGTTTGAGAAATGTACTATTTAATCACCGAATCTCCTTAACAAAATGTGGCAGGGATGCATTTCGAATATTCGTTACTTGTACGTCAAAATGAAAAGTATAAGTAGGATTAATGGCAACAATAATAACTAGAAACAATTTAAATGTACATCCGGTGAGGATGACACCATAAAGGGGCATTAAGGAATTTGCTAATGAGCCAAGGAAAGGCACTAGTGTTAGTCCAATTCAGTTCGCTATATTTAACACCATAGCCAAAGCATAGTATATTTTATGACTAGAGCATTTATTGAAGACTGTGATTTAAGACTATGGATAAAATCTTTGCGCTGCGGTATGTAGATAAAGAAAAAATGACAATGACAAAGTGAAAACAAACTCAAAAGACTTTCAGAAGCTTTTCTCCTCCTATGTTTTTAAAATTCAAGGAAATTATATTCTTCTGCCTTCCATCCTTCTCCTGCTGCTGTCAACAAAATATTACCACGGGTCCATATATGATCTCTGTGTCTCATCATACAATATTACTATTGTGAGTATGCATGTGAGTGATTTTGCCAATATGTATCCATCACATAGCACTAACAATATCTGAACTCACTTTTACAGAAGGATAGTGTCCTTTAAACACACCATAAAGAATCAAGACTATTTTGTGACTGATAATTTGTTATCATGAGCTTCGTCACAATTGTCCCGTCTGTGCAGCGCAAAAGAAACCAAGGCCAAGTTGTGCACAATATATCACACACACAGAGCAGGCACTCAACGGGTGACTACCCGTGATTGGGTGGAGGATCTGCTGAGAAGAGAAAAAGGAAGGGTGGACCTGAGGAGAAGGAAGAGGAAGGTGGAGGAGAAAGAGGAAGAAAAAGTGCTTTCTAAACAGCACAGACCAAATGTGCTGATGTTGGCATTCAACAGTGTTCAGAGCTCGTGAGTTTGGTTTGGAACTCACGAGCATCCATGACACCTAGAAGCACCCGGTCCATTTCCAGAATTTAAAGTGTTTAAGAAACTTGCAAAATCACTGCAGAGCATTAAGGGAGAGGTTGAACTCCAGACAAAACTATGATTGTTTTACTTCAAAGCGCTTAACCCTTACTCTGCATCCCACTTATTGTGCAAAAGCACTGTAGATTTTAGGGGGTGTTAATAATCCAGTGACCAGGACAGGAAATGCCATTAATATACAAAATAAAATAAAAGCAACTGGAAGTGGATCAGTGTTATTTTATTCACTTTTATCAATTTGTAAGGGCTGTTAATTCCATTATTAAATAATCAATGTATTACGTTATCAATGAATTAATTATACATTTTATCTGCAAAAAGCAAGAACACAAATTATGGTGACTTCTTCAAATTGCTTGTTTTGTCCAAATATCCTGTACTATTGTATCAAATAATAATGACATACTTTGGTACATTTTGGTTTGACAGCTGCCAGACAGTACATATCAGGACTACTACTGAGTAACCCTCAGAACTACATATAAGCAAGTGGAACCAATGAATATTTGCCATTTTGCTTGAGACATGCACTGAACTTGCATAGAACTTTGACATATTGAGATGAATCCTCCCATTAAACAGTAAAAACCTAAAGTTATACTTGCCAACAGAGGCTGATGAACGAATGACGAATGAGCTGCTACTGATGTACTTTTGCTAGATTTGGACATTTATGACATAATTTTGATTCAAGCTAAGTTGTGCATCGAGTACAACGGAATAAGCATCACAGATTTGCTTTCTAGAAAGCAACGCATCCCTATGATAAGATGCTGGGCCAGAAACAGGAAGACTCTGCATCATATCATACATGTACTAATGTGCAGGGGGAACTCTCCCAGGAAATACTGTTCCAGTGGCTGAAAATGTAAAACTCATTGCTATATACAGCAGCTGTGCAAGTCTTGCATCCACTTTATTAACTAGGCAGCCAAAATATATATATATATATATTACTGTATTTCTTTTGGCTCACAAGTGAATTGTTCTTTGATGAGCCATTGTTGTTGACTCCAAGTGAGTCTGGGGGCTGATGACCTAATGATTCTCATCCCCTCACTGATGTTCATTCAGTGCCTCCCTGGGGACTCAGTCATTCCAGACTTGGGCAGTGGTGTTTTTTAAGCCCAGGTTGCAGTGACCCATTTATTACAGAGTGAGCTGGATCACATAAACAGGAGGACCATTAGAAACCAAATGAATAATAGATGAAAACAGAGACTAAGTATGAGAACGGGGAAGCCTTTGAAGTTTTATTCTTTGAGAACTGATTATCCAGTTTTCCTCAGTATTGTGTGTGTTAAAGCATGAGCACCCAAGAGACCAAGAGAAGTACAGGACAGAGCAACATTAAAAATCATCTCATTCCTGAGACTTTGAGACTAGCTGTGAAAAAGTCCCAAACACTTTCAGAATGTATTCTATTCAAACAGAATTCATTTGATAAGGCCTGACCATGACAATGCTTTTATTCTGATGTCTCACAGTACTGCAGTACCTCAGTGTACCACTCACTCACGTTATCCCTACATCCTGAACTCTGTTGAGGAGTTAGTACAGATGCTGTGTCATAGGTGCTGATGTTGCTATGCAACCACACTGAATGCTTTTCAGAGGGATGAACATTTCCACAAGTCTGTTATCATCTCAAAATGGTTGCATTTGGCAGAATAATGATTTCCCATTAGCACCAAACCCTCCAAACAGCCTCAATTTATTATCTCCATGGTGGGTGCATCTTATTAAACAGCTCTCAGAAGAATCTCCTCCATGTTTACCAGAGTACACATGACTGAACTGTGTAGTTGAAGCTAGTACATAAAACTGTACAAATGAAATGGTGGAAATACAGAATCCGAACAAGTCAAACAACAAATATATATCAGAAGATTGTACAGTTGAGCCGAATGGCAATATCTACTGAATCCACTGATATCTATTATGATTTTGGTATTTTATATGTATGTTACAGTAGGTTGTGCCACATTTCATTGTCCCACTATAAAAATCTGTCATAACTATACTGACAGTTGCATGATTTTTGCTTATGTGCAGTAACGTGGGAGCGCAGCACTTGACGCACATACCTACCTATAACATGTTGCTGCATTTAATATGGCAACGTTCTCATTATTTGAATACTCGACCCATTAGTACAGGACGGTTTGGACCAAGTAGACATTTAGAAATCATGTTCAGGTTTGGGTAGGGTTTGGTCAGGAAACACATGCCACCACACTCTAGGGATCAAAACACGCAGCCTGATCCATACTCTGATCACTTTCTCCTTCTCTCTCACGTCTCACGGTGAAAATAGAAAGCCAATAGCCTCTTCTCACTGCACAATAGGAGTGTTGCCTTGGCTGTGACCTCTACCATGTGGGGTCACACAGACTGCAATATGAGGTGAAAAGCATCATAATTAAGAAAAAAAAAGGTGGGGGGGGGGGGTGTTATGCCCTGAAGCACTGTTGATCTACATGGAATCTATAGTGGACATATACAGATACTGATGATGATGCTGCAGTAAAACCTGCTAAATGATGCTGGGATGCACAAACTACAACATTCAGAACTAAAGAGACAAAGAGAGAAGGCGTGATGGGCAGACAGGGAGCTGCTCCTGACAGGCAGACATATTGACAGAGATCACATCATGGATCATTTCGTGGCTTTCTTCAAAAGCATCTTAGAAGATCACGAGTCCATGCAGTGCATTAAGCACAGTGCCATGCTGGAGGTAGACAATCGATGACTGACACACACACAGACAGACAGACAGACAGGCAGGCAGACAGACAGGCGGATGGAGGAAAAGCAGACAGACAGAAACGCCAAGTGGCTGAGAGCTTGGGTGTCTGACGGCTGCACGGCTTCTCACGCCTTCACGTTTCTCCTGTCAGATGAGGCTGACAAAAAATCAATGACGCTGCACTCTCACGGAGACGCACAGCAACGCCGGCGACAAAGCCACGTCTGGATCCACACCGGTCGCGCCTGTGGCTGTTCTCAAAGATGCTGCCACGGGTACAGACCAGGTCTACAGTCGTGACGAGGGTCGATGATGAAGCATCGCGATGAAACTCTGCGCGTCCACATGTAACGGAATGTGTCACAGCGGTGGTTACATGGAGGTACGAGAAGGCCTTTGGAGTTCCTGGCTTGCAACCCAAACGAGCCTACGTGTGTGTGTGTATGTGTGTGTGTGTCATCACACCGTGTCCCCACATTTATTGATGAACCCCAGTGAAAACAGAGCAGTGATCGTGCTTTTGTGGCGTCACGCAAAGCATGCCAGATTATGGGTGCACTGACGTTTACATGCGCATCCGATATTCTGGGAATGGAGGAGGTTGGAGGTGTGGTGGGAGGGGGGGGGGGGGGGGGGGGTGAGTGGGTTTCGCACCAACAACACACTGGGCAACCGCATCACTGTCGTCCGTCCATCTTAACGTTAGATAAACCCCAAACCAACAGCCATTCTGTAGCAGAGCTGTTTCTAAAGGTGCGTTTGACACCGATCCACCGGCTCCAGTGGAACACGGCTGTGTAATTCTTCTCGGAGGCAGCACATGACCACACAACCAGTGTAATGTCAAATAACAAAACCTTTTTATTTACCTTCATGTCATTGACAATCGCCTGGAACAGACCCCCGAGGGCCCCGCATTCCTTCTCCACCGTCTCCATGTTTGCCAAATCCACCATTCGCCGGAATTTGCAGAAGCGCGCACCAACTGCGCGCTACCAACACCCAGCAAGAAAAAACAAAATGGAAAAATATGTATATTTCCACAAAATTACGACCGGGCTCACCGGTTTCTCCTGTGAACCGGGAGGCCGTCAGTTACGAGGGGATGCAGCCAGAACGGGAGGAAGAATGGGGGTGAATGACGAACGATGCCGAGGCGAACGGCTCGAGCTGCGGTCTCTTCCAAGCGAGGGGAAGATGGGTTGTGAGAGAGAGGGTCGATCTCTCTCTCTCTCTCTGTCTCTCTGTGTCTCACTCGCTCTCTCTCTCTCTCGCTCTCTCTCTCTTTTTCTCTCTCCCTCCCCGTCTCCAGGTCAGCAGGCGGTGAGACGTTCAGATGGCACCGGGACGACCACGCTCATGTTGGCGCAGCCACCAAGCGCTACGCGGAGTCGGCGGGGACGCATGTGAAAGCAGCGGAGACTCGGAGCGATGGATCGCAGTGCATGCGTGTGTGTGTATGTGTGTGTGTGTGTGTGTGTGTCAGGATCCTGTGCCTGTGCGCTCGCAAATGCATGTGCGCGTTAGGTGAAGGCGGGCTGTGATTGGTGCAGAGGCGGTGGGCTCAGCGGTGCGGGGAGAGCGGTAATACGATCCGTGCGACGGAGAGCGAGTCAAATAAAAAGAGGCTGAGCGGCTGTGCGTGCGTGCAGCAGTGTGACAGACCATCCAGAGACACACATGCACACACACACCGTAGACCACCAGAAAAAAAAAAAAAAAAAAAATCAGCAGGGGGTAAATGTCAAGTAGATTTAGCTGCCAGTAGAGAGTGTGAAGGTGTGTGGTGATTAATAAAGCCTCTATTAATAACTAGACAAATATTAAAGTCGTTTTGATAACTCATCACTGATCTATAAGGACTGTCATTTGGTGCATCCTTCTTAATCCTAATTATTTATAATTACCTTATAGGAGGACAGACTGCTCATCTGAACTTTTATTACAGCGTCCTTGTTTCCTTCATACAGGAACACCTTATGCATCTTCTGTTATGAGCTGTTCTCATTTGTCTTATTCTCTTCCCCTGAGTATGTGTAACATACACTTGGCTAAATCTGTCCATAGTAATCTTGCCACAACCAGAAGCACCCAGTTTATCACTGGGTGCTTATACTGCAATACACTCTGATCAAGTCTCTCTATAGTTTGTACTCTACATTTATTTGTTCCAGTTGTACTTAATTCCATCTTTATACAGTTTGATGTGACACATTATAAACTCAAATTGTTATCACCAGTCCAACAAGCCACACCAGAGTTACTGTGAGCTGTATATACAGGACAGAACATGGGTATGTGTGGACACATACATAGATATCCACTTGAAAATTTATCATGGTGTAACTTTCTAGGTACAGAAATGTAGGAGTAAGCAAATCATAAATATAGTAAAAGCATCCAACATCTGACAACACCTAGCTCAATGCAGCTACGAGTATAAACACTGACAGGTGAGGTGAAGCGGTCTGTGTCCAGTTGAACTGAAAAGGTGTGGATTAAATTATAAGGAGGCTCTAAGAGCTCAAAAGACTGCAATTTAAGAGAACAAGTGGAAATGGAAATGTTCTCTGGAAGCAGCTAAACGCACGCTCACATGTCTAAATGTCCTTTTTTTTTTGTGTTCATCTGGATACACTGCACAGCTGCTGCGTCTGCAAACTATTCCCAGGGTGCATTATTATGATTTTAATATTTATTTATTTTTGTAATTTCTTTAATGGGGTTCCGTTGATCTATTCAATTCAGTTCAATTCAAGTTCAGTCGTATAGCGCCAAACCACCATAAATCTCAAGGCACTTTACAATGTTTAAGGTTTAATGACTATATACAGAATTATAAAGAAAACCTAACACTTGAGCTCTACAATAGTTTAAAAGCATGGTGCTCTCTACTCTAACTCTGAGCAGTGCATGAGGTATTTTGGCAGCACAGCAGTATATTAGTTTAACTTTTTATTCAGTTAGCTTGAATAAACAACAGGTCCTCGACTCAACCCTTTCTACACTAGTCACCCTAGCCAGTTAACTGTTAAACATTATGATTGTGTGAGAAATGAACATTACAAGGAGGTCGTCTGACCTCTTTTTTAAAGGGGTTAAGAAGTCAAAGGTTTCACAAGACTTACTGTTAAAATCATCATTATATAACTGTGTATGAAGCCACAATGTTTCCTGAGGCAGTTCTTGTATGGGAACAAATTCTTTCAGTGGGGGTTTGTTGCCCAAGACATGAAAAAAGTTCATTATTGTTTGGAATAGGTTGAGATTTAGTTGTACACTAAAATAAAACTAATGTAAGAGAGTGAAAAACAGGAAGTACATGTACTGCATACGTATGGGGTTAAAAAAAAAAGTGTGCGTACGCAAACTGTGCTGTATTTAAACTGTATTCAAATGGCATGATGCTATAAGGAGCCAGAATGATGTTTTGAAGGTCAAAGGTCACAATGCCCTGGATACTTCTGTGACCACAAATGGATCATGTAAGAGAGCACGGCTTGTAAATTACACAGCAAACGACGAGCTGTACATAAGATCCCTTTCTTGTATCGGTTTCAGGCATGAAGACTTTACTGTCACATGATAAGCTCATGGTGATTTCAGAATGCGGTGTCATGATATTGGTGTTGGAAAACGTGTGTGTTGAACTCAAAGAACCACTGAAGTCACGGACGCTATTCAAAATAAATTTGTTCAAAAGGTTCATGGCAAATTTTCAGCTTCCTCAGAAATACTTCAAATACGTACATGTGAGCATCTCTGGTGCGTGTGTGGCTTCACTGATCCAGTGGGAAGGATGTAATAGACATCACATATCCAGCATTTTTTTTTTCCTTAGCCAACCACTTCCTGTGTTTGTCCTTAGATTTACACATTGTCTTGTCTTTCCTGCACACAGCACAGTTTGCTCACAGACTCTCTGGCTACCATCAACCAGCAAAATTTACTGGTTCACTTGGACTTGGCAGGAAACGTAAGAGCACAGGGCCAGGAGCAGCAACAATCCTCCTTAAGTTGTCATTATCTCCCACGAGGCCTTTCCTGAAAATAATCAGATCAAGTGTAGAAAGTAAATATACGTCAAACCGCGGGGATGTATTAGCAGCTGTGTATGGTAGAGTGACAGATTCCAGACAGGTTAAATCAATTTGACAAGGTTTGAAAGCATTCCTCAAAATGGAGCTGCTTTCAATTTAAAGGTGTCTTATATAGCTACTGGAAAGCAAAGCAGTCCCACTCTGTCTCATGCACTTTTCAGCCTAATGTTCTTATCTGTGTGGCTTTTGGTCTTCGACCTCAAAACCTATTTTTGATAAACAGTACAAGGACAACATATCACATGTTGAAACAAGTAAAAAAAAAATATATATATATATATATTTTTTTTTTATTATTTACTTTTAGCAGTTGGACTCTTTTACTACTGAGCCATGCTGTTTTAATATATGCTAACTGTGGTTAAGTATTGTGTTGAAGAAGTCCGTCTGGCCATGTCTTGCTTTAAAACTTCTTTTATATATTAAATTCTGTTTTTACTTTTTCATTATGAGGAAAAATGAAGAAAAAAAACACAAAAGTAGAAAAAAGTGAAGTGTACTGAATACTTCTGAATGTACTGTAACCATTTATCACTGGGGTAGTATTATTAATTATTATATAGTTAATTACAGAATAAAGTATGAATGATCACACTGTCAAAACTTTATGAATTCGTACTTTGTAATAAACTTAAAAAATCACTTGAATCCTCAGAATTTCCCTATTTAGCATCACTTCTTAGTCAACAATTGACTGAAATCAAAATGCAATTTTAGGTCACATTCACTCTTTTCAATATTACAGTGGAGTAATTAATATAAAGTCATTTTATACGCACAGAGTATCCACTGCTTTAGTGTACTCAGTCTTCCAGTCTAACAGAAATCTGTAAGCATCCCCCGTGCTGTGCAGGAAATCATTCCACATCACTGCAATTTTCCTCCGACTGACACTGTTGGACAACGAAGTGAGCATGTGTGCCAGCAGCAAAGTCTCGATTTCCTCAAAAGGCTCTGCTGTGGACATATAGTTCTACCCTCATGAAGTTAAGGTGATAAGCTCGGTGACTGTTATTTATACATATGTGGACAAAGCAGTGTATAATGCTCTTTTTTTTTTTAAATTGAATAAGCTTTGGATTCAGCCAATTGAAATTACATGAGTTTGTCAGGGTCAACAGGAATTACTGGAAATAAAAAAAGATCAAATTAAGTGAAAGCAACAGATTTGTCACAGTCGCAGATGCATGACTCAGAGTGTAAAGGATAACACATTATATCATAATATTTTAAGTAGTGCAGTAATATAGCACATTACATTATTATTTCAAGCTTAGCAATATAATTAAAGTTTCCCATGTAGCAGCAGTATTTAGCCTCCAAAACTCGACTACAGTCCAATGACTATTTAGTTAGTAGTATGTTGATATATTTCTGAGTAATTCATGACAGCCTTGATTTCTGTATCTCCATGAAAATATATTGAATTCAGAAAGGTCAGTGCATCACAGGTCAAAGTTGAATCCATTACATTCTTAGTTAAATCTTAGATTATTGGGTTGTTTTCTTATACTCCACCTCTGCTCTTAGGATACAAGGCTCTTGTCTGTCCCCAGAGTTTAAAAAGAGTTTAAGAAGTCAGCAGGCTGCAGGGCCTTTTCCTGCTGCAGTCTCACTCTGTAGGCCTTTAAATCTAACTTCAAGACTCATTCATATGCTCTAACCTATTGGTTAGTGGCAGGGTTTGTACGTGTACCTCGTTGCCAATCCTTGGTTGATGAATAATATAATATATTAATAATATTAATATTAACAGGCTGTGTGCCTTTCTCTGGCTTGAGATGTTTCTGTTGTGATGCTTTCTATTTTATGGAGCAGTGTTACGGATACAATAGAGAAAGTTTTTCCCTTTATGGAGATCAAAATCCCCATCTGAACAACACAATATGAGGCATAGTTCTACATTCTTCTACCATTATCCTTTTATGCTCATATTCAGTTTTATTTGGACAGAGACACGTATTACAAAAGATCTCAAAGTGGGTGACTGATATTGGCTGGAGAGAAATAAACCAAAAATATGCAATAAATATTTCAAACTAAGCATGGAACAAGTGAAAAAACAGGAAGGCTAAAATAGGGCATGGAAAATTTTCAACAATAAAACTCTATTATAAAAGTTATTAGTTCATTAAGAATTCAGAAAAGGAGCATTTTCGCTTGTCATTGAATCTTTAAATTGCAACTGCACACATGTCCTTCTTCACCATTAGAAGCCATTCTCACTGTATGTGACGTTAAGCTGAGCATTAGACTGGGATTAGCATCTAGATAAGCACATAAACCATTTGCATGAGAAAACAGGGAAAAACACGGTGAAATCAAATAAAGATCATTCTCCTCTGCTGCTTCTGTTGCTCTGCTGAGGCTAAACATGAAAAGGCCCCACGTCGTGCCAAATCCACTTTCTTGACGGTTCTGAAACCGAGACTGAAACCACAACATGAGTCTGCAGTCTCATGCCACAGTTCCACAAGACGGAACCAAAAAACTGAACCCTATATCCACCTGCTGACAGTTACACTGGATGGCCGACCACGGGCGTAACAGTGCACTGTGAGCAACAAAGGAAACCTTTTCCATTCTCTCTTAATATTTTTTTGAAATGCTTGTGGTAAAATTGCTCAGAAGATTAGTCAGTGGGTATAGGATGGAATTTTAAGTGCCCTAAAAAAAGAGTTAATAAGATGATTCACATGCTGCAGTAAATCAGCTATGACAAAGCTGAGCCTGCATGGAGTCAGTGTAGGAAGCAGCTCTGCTTAAAATGGCCATGTTTTCTATGTCAAGACACATACATTAAAATCTACTGAAGAGGAAGTCTCAGCCTACCTCTTAATGTCATTGTGAACCACGACATTAGTCTCACAACTCAGGAAAGTGTAGAATTTGTTATTTATTATTTATAGATTTATATATTTGATTTAAAGGACAAATGGACCAGACTTAGTCAAAGACTCTCCCTTAAAGAGAAAACAACACAATAACAAAATATTCATTTAACTTGAGTGAACCACAAAAATACAAAGCAAAATAATACAAAATAACAATAACAAAAAAGAATGTAAACATATTCTTTTTAAGAATACCACTTATTAACAATAATAAGTTAATTCATATGAAGAGAAAAGCATATCAAACACACACACAGTGGTTAAACCTTTAATAATAGGTTACAGAATACAGAATCTGCTTATGGTCCCTGTTTGGGTCAGATGTCATGACTCAGCTTTTATGTTTTTAGAGGAAGCTGAAGAACATGAGCAGGTCGTTGCCTGCAGGAAGCAGATGTGAGCACTTCTCCACACGGTGACCTGCAACTTGTTGACTTCTGCAGGTGAGTTGTCCTTTTAAGAAAGTGATTTATCATCAGCTTGAAGTTCTATCGAAGAGGTAGAAAGGACTTTCAAAGAGGAACCAAGCACCAGTTATGAACCTGCAGCGACCTTTCCACTAATGTAAAGCAGGTTTTAGAAGCTAAATGTGGGAACAAAAGATAAGATTGTTTTCACATTTACGCCCTTAGAACCACCAAAAAGTGAACTCACAAAGGAGACAACCGTCATATACAGCAGATACAATCTAGTCCTGCAGATCGTCTTCTTCAGAGGTTTTCCGAAGAAGTTGGTCAAATGAAACATCTCAGTAATTTGTGCCTTGTATTTTTTACCTTGATTATAAAAATCCCACATATGATGATGATTTAATGTCTGTCTTTATATTATGTAGCAAGTATCCTCATGTATCCTGTCAGACAGCTGCTCCCTTCTAGTTAGTGTACCAATAGTCTTTCCCGAGAGACAACTGTATTTCAGTTGCTCCACAATATTTCCTGACCCATAACAACAGTCTATGCTATGCTTTAACCATACCATAGTTGCTAGTTGCCATGTGCAGTTACTGTAGAAATGTGGAATTAAGAACTATTATCATTGGACCTTCAAAACGCAGCCATTGAGCACATTCCAAGGTTTTTGTCCAATATCAATATTGTTGTCTGGCAACTTGGTGGGAGGAGATACATGAGTCTACACCCACTAACAGATAAAAGTCAAGCAGAATCTACTTAGTTCTGGTTGAACTCTTGGCTGAACTACTAGGTATAACGTACCTACAGTACAGTGCAGTGGACTGTGTCTGCAACTGTATATGTGGCATGTCTCTCCCAACAATCCTGGGATATGGGAAAATGGTTCCACACTGAGACTGGTGGAAAATGATCTTTACGTACCCCTGCATCAATCTCACCTCACATAATCTCTCTACTTGTGTTTCCTTTTTTTATTTTTTAACTATGATTTCTCTACTTTACTCCAAGAGTCACTCCCCGTCTGCGTGCTGAGTAAGTCCCTGCACTTGTCAAGTGTCAGACCAGACAAACTGTACCGATGTGGGGAGGGGAGAGAAAGAGAGTAGGGGGAAAAAAGATTAGAAAGCTCAAGAAGGAAGGTTTCTACAGAAAAGGGGAGAAAGAGGAGGGAGTACAGAAGAGACCCCAGTTTTTATTCCCCTCCTGCACCCCTCCTCTTCTTCCTCCTTCTCCTTTGTATGGCAGAGCAGAATGTAGGTCTGCGCTTGCCTACAGCCATCAGCAACAATCAGTTCTGCCCCAGTTACTGACGCATCTCACAGACTAAACACACACACGTACGTCACAACATGCATAAATACAGGCGCTGATGCACATAGAGACAGACACACTTACAATATGCCCGCAGAAACGCACACAAACAGAGCCGGCTCAGAGGGCACACGCTGGCACACAGAGGCACGATCGGGCAGCACACCTGCACACGCGTACGCAAATGTCTGAGGATAATCAGGTTTTGAAATGTTGACAGCGGGAGGATTTGGATGAACAGCTCTGATATTTCTAATTAATTATTATTGCCATTATTTTGTGATAAACTCACACACACATCAGTCTAGTCAAGCTCAGTAGCACAGCTGCAGTTTAGCTGGTAAAAGTTAAAATGTGAAAAATAAAGATTTATGTTAGACTTAGTTTTAAACGTGCAACCAGTGGACCAGAGCAGGCAGAACATGTTTTGTGTATATACTGTATATGTTTTTCAGTATGCCAGTGGCAATGTCTGCATCAAGGTATGATGCTCCATGCCAAAAATGTTAGCATGTGCGTCACCTTGATAAGTGTATACTTGGTGTTCAGCGTTCCTAATTGCCGTGTAGTTGCCGACCAAATCATAAGCACCAGATACTCAGTGCACTCCTTAAAATCTGCTGTTTAAAGAATTGTTTATAGATGCACCCAGTGCAGGGATGTGTGTTTTATACCTCTAGGACAAAAATGGAGCTTTTCAGCACAGATGAAGAACATGGGTCATGTTCTGGATTCCCAGACCTTACAGACTTTTTGTGGAATTTGTTAACAGTAAAACATACTTATGGTTTACTGTTTACTGTACAAGCATTTGCTGCTCCACAATAGATCTCATACAACATATTGGTAGGAGATGGGAAAGATTCATGAAGCATCTACAGCTGGAGTGTCCAATCCTGGTCCCTGGAGTCCATTGTCCAGCTTGTTTTTCAAACACCTCTTCACTTATAGCTTCTGATTGGCTGAAAACACCTGATCCAGGTAATCGACAGTAGATAGGGCAGGCATAGTTGGAAAACTAGCAGGACAGTGACTCTCCAGGACCAGGACTGTGTAGCCCTGATCTACAGGAACTTGTACTTGATCCAGTAATTACATTGTTCCAATTCCACTCATGAGATTTCCCCTATAGGCACAAGGACAAGCTATGTGTACATACAACAGCATGGACTTGTGACGCTTGATTGTCATATGATTTCAGTGTTTTTATTAATTCACAAACCAGGAAATGAACTAGGCACAGCTTCCAGGTCAGTTACCGGACAAGTGCAAAGGTTACATGTGGTATTTAAATGTTTGACCTGTCTCTTCACATAAAGCAAAATACAGTAGACTGTGAATCCATTTTATCTAGTTATTTATGGTAGTTGTAGGTTGGATTGTGCTAATAGCAGAGCTGAACTTCATGTGTTCAACATTCTTTTTTTTTCTCACTGCACAGCATTGGTTTCTTTATCTCCACGTTTATATATAGGACACACTTCTCCCAAACATCCTGAGCTGTAATTAAAGGTCCGAAGTGCTGGACTTTCTCAAAATAAATAATTATGACATTACTCATCATCATGCCCATCTAGTCCCATGAGATGGCCAGTGTTTTGGTTTTACAGCATCCTGTCAACATGGTGTCACAGAGTTTCAGTTTGTCTGCCAAACCACACACTTAAACAATTTCATAACATGCACTATACAACGTGGCATGTTTTTATAAAAACTTCTGCTACTGTGCAATGATCATGTGATGGTTAGTATTTAAAGCAAATAAAAAAAGAGAAGAAAATACTATAAAGATTATAACCATAACATGTGTAGGATAGCAACAAATATATATGAATAGAACAAATATTCTCAATTTAGACTATACAATATTTATAGACTGCATATACAGATTTTTCTTTATATACAGTCTATGGCAGAGTCACAAAGTTGCAAATATCCACAAGCAGTTCTCTGTGCTGCCAGGGGTTCTCATGGCATTACAAATATTGGGCACATGATGAGATGTGATTATTCTGACATGGCACTCACCATTGAATGCTGGGTATGTCGTCGTGTTTTGAAGTGGAGATACGTTCAGGATAATTGTGTGGGAAAATGAGTGCTTTGAGTCAGTTGTGTATAATAATCAGTGTTTAGTCATGTGTACTTTAACAACAAGTACACATATTTACTAAGACATTATCTGCTAATATTTTAACAGGATGACTTGAATTTAGATGTGATGGAAATGGTAGAAAGTTCGACCATATGCTGCTGACAAGTGTGCGTTTAGTTGACCAGCGATTGATTTTTTGTTTTGTATTTTCTGTTCATTCTTTCTTTATTTTTATTTGTTTTATTTTATTGTTATTTATTTATATTTTCCCAAGCTACATGATAATTAAAGCCATAATTTGTCTCTACCTGCTTGAGTTTACTACATATTTCTTGGGTAATTACACATTCCTTTAAGGCTTTAACCGCCATAGTAAGATGAGGGATGTTATTTCAGCAGAAGACTTATTGACGACTGATAATGTAGAGGTTTGTTCGAAAATCACAGCTGTCAGAAGCACATGTGGTAATTTGAAAGCTAACACTTTCACAAAAGGGGAAATTGAAAACAGAAACACAACAAATCATGATGAGGAGAATCATATATGTTTTTAAGTATAAGGCAAAAACAAAAAAACAAAAAAAAACAAAAAACTACAGACTCCTGAATTTTTAAGTGGATGACAAAGCTGATGGATGGTCAGGCTAAATAAGTAGAATAAGGAGACATTTCCATCAGGGCAGGGGAGCAGGAAAGGAGCAAGACAAAGAAAAAAGAGGATCTACTCTCATTAATTTTTCACTTTCATTTATAGTAAATTATTTAAGAGGCATATTGCATCGTGTCGCTGATACACCATGGGCCCTTGCATTTCTAAGACACTTTAACATCAACAAAGAGAAAAATACACACATTCACACACCAACTATGCACAACTGAGAGCACATGTATGCACAATATTCATAAATCCGAATTCTTGCATAGACACGCTGTTTTGCATACAGACACTCGTGCACCATCCCAGGGGAGCTGATTAGGGTAAGATTTGTCAAGCAACCTAAACCACCCTCTTCCCCCCACCCACACATGTGCTCGACACACACTCCACCACTGCCAGCTTTTTCCACATTTATTGCAATAATATCCACACACAAACAACCCAGACATCCCTGCACTATAGGTAATAATACCATTAATAATACCATATGTTTTTCTATTTACATATTCAGTTTGTTAAAAAGCTGTGTACATTTGGAGCAATTTCATAGTCAGAACAAGTTAAAGAGGAGCAGATATGGACACATTTAGGTTGCTTTAATATTATTCAATTAGAAAATTATCAATTCTGATCATCATTAACCATTAATCTGCTTAAAATCCAACTTACAACACTTGCACACAAAGCTCCAAAAGACTCCTGCCAGAGGAAAATCATAATTTTCATATTTTACTATCATTGTACATACATATCTGCCAAAAGGTATGATGCAGAATTTTTGCACTTTTACATACTCTACTATCCTGTGCAAATTTAATTTGTCTTCAACATTTGGTTTCACCTATAGCCTAATGGCACAGCACCCAATAAAACTAAAAAAAAACAAAAAAGCACCAGTTGTAATTTATATCATCAATAATGACCCATTTAAATTAGTTTTTCACTTCTGTGACAGAAAGTGTGTGGGAGACTTTGAAGACAACTGGTTCAATGGACTGATGAGCTTTTTGACCTTCAGAATAGATGCTATGTTTGGCATAAATCAAACATCATCCCCAACACACCATGCCCATGTGAAGCCTGGTGGTGGCAGCATCATACTATGGGGATGCTTCTCTGCAGCAGGTCCTAAAGGCTTGTGAAGGTAGAGGGTAAAATGAATGCAACAAAATTTTGAAGATTTGTTGCTCAGCAAGATTATGACCCGATGCTAAATTAAACCTAATTGGTTTTAAAACAATGTTAATGTTTTAAAGTAGCCAAATTAAACAGTCCAGACCTTAGTCCAGCTGAGAATTTGTGCCTGTACTTTATGTCATAGGTGTGTGTCAATGTGAACAGTTGGTTAAGCAAACACAAGGATCAGTAGTTTGACTCCCAGTTCCTTATTCCATAAAATGCCAGGCTATTTATTATTACTATATGCTGATCTTAGTGACCCAAATTCATCCTCTAAAATTCTGTTTGTTTGCTTTGGTGATTATGTATTTTGAACTATGAACTATGACAGTACTGCTGTGATTCATAAGGAGGAAAAATGCAATTTGAACCATCTACTCAAATGACAAAATGTCAAAAAGATCCCCAAAACTCATTTGAACAAATTTCCCGATGATCAGATGGGTATATTTTTGCATCATCTTTCACATTTCACAAGGTAACATAAGGTGTGATCAGCACAAAATATCTCCTTTGTCCCAGACACACTGTGAAACAGTGTTGTCTGCTGCTTGGCCCAGATACATCACACTGTCTGGATATGGCATAGAAACAAGGCATCTGATCAAAGAGTATAGAAGAGAAGAATGAAAAGGGAGAAGCACAATAAGGCTGGTAGAGACGCAAACAGAGAAAACTAGCAGAATGCAAAAAAAAGGGGAATCACAGTGGGGAAGAGGAACAAGATCAATGCATAGAAATGGCAGAATGTTTGAACCCTCCTCAAAAAAAAAAAAAAAGAGGAAAGGAGAAAGATGAGGCGGGGCGATGCTATAGAAGACTGGAGAAGAGTTCTCCTTCTGGGAAAAAGCAGATGTAGAGCTCTGTTGTCTTTAATTTCATTTTTAACTATGCATTATGTATATAAATACTGTATATAAATCTTTTGAATACGCCTGAATGAGTAGCTTGAGTTCAGTCCAGTCAATGGACAACTATGTTTCTTACTTTCAGAGTTCATGTTTGGTGTTGATTACACTTCATGAAGGAAACAATACAATGCTTGATTGTCTAAGTTGGCATAAAAATCCACAAGAAATGCAATAGGAATTTTTCCCTATGTACAATATTAGAGTCCGTAGGTGAAAGAAAATTCCCCTAATCAACTGCTCACATTTCAACACATTCAAGTCCCTTTCCTGCTGGTGCATCCACATACTGGGTGGTTCATGAAGTAGATGCAGCTCTCAGGTCACTCCCTTTGTCCAGCAGTCAGTATATATCCATAGCATCATGACAGAACCAACTCCCTGGATATATCCTCACAGTAGAATAAAGAATTCAGAGATTGGTGTGAAGATACATGAAGAGCAAAGTGTGTGTACCTCCTATTATGAGAGCAGGCATTAGTGGTATAGTCTTGCATTGCACTGAGTGACTTTTGCCCACTAAGGTTTATGTAACAGCTGAGTACTACTCTCTAGTGGTTACATTGAGTATGTGCACCTGGATGGTCCACCATTGCACTGTACTGTATGTCACAGGCCTTCCAGATTTAACTATGGATCCAAAAACCTTCTTACCCCACAAAACATTTATCAATTATTATTTTACAGATCAGGTGAGAATGTGAGGAGAAAGCTCTTTAAACACTGTAGAGGTTAAAGGTACTTTTCAGGATCACAGCTGTACTTGTTGAGAACTAGCTGGGTTTGTCCTGACATTTCCCCTCCACATTTCTAAAATAATATATAGAGTTGTTTTTTTATTCACTGACACTACAACTACCAAATACTACACAAAACCAGAAACAACTGCATAAACAACATATGGGCGTGAATGTGAGTGTCAGCGGTAATCTCTATCTTTATGGAGCCTAGTGTCCAGGGTGTGTGACGACTGGGAGTGGCTCCAGATAATTGATAGATTGATCAACAATATTTGTTTCCTATAAACAACAGACACCTATGAATATGGTTGATTTCTGGTAAGTGCAATGCATTTCTCTGCATTTTATATGCTATTTATTATTCTCCATGAAATGTAATAGGAAGATACACCTTGAAAAAGTGATTTTAGCAAAATGATCCGTCTGCACTTTGGTATCATGGTCTAATGACCTGTGGACGCTGGACACCAGAGGATAAACCCAGCTGGTGGTGCCCTCCATCAGCTCATCGCTTCCTCTGACTAAACCTTTAAACCACTGGCTCCTCTGTCAGGTGGTAGTGGCTCCAGGTAGTATTAACCAATCAGAAGCCAGATTGTCATACCAGGCCCCGCCTTTGGCCGGATGCCATTGGTTGATCTTTAACGCGTAATGGCGTTATGGGCGGGGCTCCGTGCACTACGTAGCGTTCAGCGGTTGCCAGCAGCAGCTGGTCAGCGAGGAGGGAAGAGACGAGCAGCCCGGCACCGATCCACCACTCCGCTACAGGTGAGTGAGCCACGGTGGAATAATGCGTCAGTAACGGTGTCACAACCCGGTATAATGTGCTTCACGTCAATGAAATGCTCTGAATCGCGTTGTGCTGCATAGGAGGTAAGTTATCGGTGGAGATACAAAGGATGTTCCGCTCGTTAGCGTAACGTAACGTAACGTAACGTAACGTAACGTACCGTGAGGCGGTGAGTAGTGAAGTTAACCAGTCCGTGCAAACTGGAAGAGACAACTCTTACTAACTCGGAGTCACCGAACACACTAAAAACACAAGCAGGGCTAGTTTTCTTTTTCTTTTTTCTTTTTTTTTTTTTGTCAGCCTTATGCAACATCAGCCCTCCCTCTTTGAGCTCGTCTCTTATCCAACACGTTACACTACTGTCACATGTGAAAGTAATAAATTACCGTATGACTTGACCTGACCTCACCTTTGCCCTTGGATCGTGTGCTACATGCATCCAGAGCCAGGCTGCCTTTATCAAAGTGACCTCCACTCAAGGCCCTGTTTGTTATCACACATCTGTACAGACACGCACTTTCATTCCCACAGTATCTGTTTATACTGTCAATGTTTGACTTGCGGAAATAATCTGCATGATTTGACCTGATGACAGTTTCACTTTAGACATGTTTGTTAAAAAAATGATATGCTGAATCTGTGGGAAACAATGTAAGATGCTGCTGCACAACTGATCTTAACCTGATAACTTGATCTCTTACCAGAGGTGCATTTGTGCCATGGAGGCCACCAGGAGACGTGCCCAGCAGAGGGGGAAGGGGAAAACTTCAGAACGCATTGAACAGACATCACAGTGGGGGAGAGCATGGTGAGTTGATCAGCACTTGCAGATGATCGCACAGCTGTATCGTTAACCTCTTTCGATAATCGTCAGTCATTCATGCACCTTGACATTAGCTGAATCTGTGCCAGGATATATTGCTTTGAGTTGATGCTATTTCACAGGTTGCTGTAGGTCACTTTGAATATACCACCACATGTTTACTGCAATGTCAACTTCTCTGCAGACTTAAATGGTCTTTTTGGACTGCCAGACAAAACATATTTATCTTCTCCATGCATAAACAAGCCCTTATATTGAGTTACAAAATGACAGAGACAGAAACATGAGAGGGCACGAAAAATGAAAGTAAACCAAAACTGATTAGGAGCTGTTGTTGGCACTAGATGGCAGCTAAGATAGCTCAGCTGGATACATTTCAACCTGAGAGGGATGGGAATCGAGTTTAGAGAAGGGAGTCCATCCAATTAGCTGTTGAGATGTGTCTTAAAATCACAAATGTTAGTCGGAAGATCACCAAAGCCATAAATAAATGTCAGACTGACAGATCAGTATTGCTAAAGCCACACAAATAGCATGGTTAAGTAATAAGTTGTTTTGTTTTTTTTGACGGCGCGAGGAAAAATGCAGACTAGCAAGATTTTGTGGTAATTCCTGCGCAGTACTCCTCCAATACAGTAGACCTTTTTTGACATAGGACATTTTAGTTTGTCATAGCAGGAAGAGCACATGTAATTTGTGGCGTTAAAACTGACGGCAAATATACTGTAGAAAAAGGCAGCATAACTTACTTACAGTAACAGCAAAGGCAAAGAATTATGTTTTATGTTGTAGTTGTGGAATAGTCATATTGACTATCTACACAAGTGCAGGATTATTATTTTCTGAAAGTAATTTACTTATAGTGACAAACAAAGTCATAGCTTGACTCTGCTACCACGTTACACTGTTAACTCATTCCGTATCTGTCTGTTAATATGATCCTTTCTCAGGGAGGTGGACTGGCTCTCCCTGATTGGTGTGATTAGCCTGCTGTGCTTTGCCCCCTTCATTGTCTTCTACTTTGTGATGGCCTGTGACCAGTACGAGTGCTCCATCACCCAGCCTCTGTTGGAGTTGTACCGAGGAGAGGCCACGCTGCTCTCCATCTGGGCCCGGACATCCTTCCTTACCTGGACAGCTGCTAAGATATACACTGCCTGGGTGTCCTTCCAGGTAAGTGAATAGAGAGACAAGCGCTCGTTTCCTGATTTCAATCAAATGGGAAGGATTTGTGGCAAATATGAGAAAGTTGAAACAAGTTCTGTTTGTCACCTAGGTGTTCCTGTATATTTGTATTCCTGATGTTACCCACAAGTTTCTTCCTGGCTATGTTGGTGGAGTGCAGGATGGAGCACGAACTCCTGCTGGTAATTAACACACACAGTCCAGTGCTTATCAGTAAAGTATTATACTGATGTGATTCAATGCTTCTGGAGAGGACAATCAAACACTGCAACAAAACATTTCATTCTTCTTTCACGACATTCTTGACATAGTATACTCTCTTCTACAATCCATTCACTAGGCCTGATTAACAAGTATGAGATCAACGGACTACAGTGTTGGCTGATCACTCACGCCTTGTGGTTTGCCAACGCCCACTATTTCCATTGGTTTTCTCCAACCATCATCTTCGACAACTGGATCCCTCTGATGTGGTGCTGCAACATACTGGGTTACACTGTGTCCACTTTTGCTTTTATTAAAGCCTACCTTTTCCCCACCAACGCTGAAGACTGGTGAGTATTGCTAAACACAGGGCAGGATTACACAAGTGATAGGAGCATGTTTCACAAGTTTAGTGCTTATAATATCTATACTATCTATCTATACTATCTTTTGAAGTCAAACTCAAATGTTTTCAGTCGACAGCAAAAATCCAATACTTTTGGAGGGGAGTGTATAGCTGCAGATAACTTGATCAACTCTTCTTCCACCTTTTCTTGTGATTCTACAGCAAATTCACAGGGAATATCTTTTACAACTACATGATGGGCATCGAGTTTAACCCACGCATTGGCAAGTGGTTTGACTTCAAGCTTTTCTTCAATGGCCGCCCAGGCATCGTAGCCTGGACTCTCATCAATCTGTCCTACATGGCCAAGCAGCAAGAACTGTATGGACATGTCACCAACTCCATGATTCTGGTCAATGTATTGCAGGTAAGAAGGAACAAGAATGGATTTAAAACAATATCTCTTGAGAATCTGAGGTATAAATATAAATATGAAAAACCTATTACACATGTCACATTTGTCTTGCAAATGTCTCATTCATTTGGCTACAGTAGTTGTCACCTGGAGGTGTAGCCTAGCAGCAAGAATTCATCACCGCCTTATTAAGATTTACCTTTTACCACAACCATGAATGACTGAATGAGGTTTTTGTTCAATATAACTGTACGTTTTCCTCATTGTTTAACTGTTTAGAAGCTTTTTTCCCCCGAGATAGTCACTGAATATGTGTTGTTTTTTCTCTAGGCCATTTATGTGTTGGATTTCTTCTGGAATGAGGCGTGGTACCTGAAGACCATCGACATCTGCCATGACCACTTTGGCTGGTATCTGGGCTGGGGAGACTGTGTGTGGCTACCGTACCTTTACACATTGCAGGTAACGAAAACAGAAAGGCTGATATATACCTGTAACAAATATGTGGTCAAACACGACCTGTGCTCACAGAGGAAAACATTTAGTGCTTCTTGTTATTGATGCTCAATCGCCTGCATCAAAACTCTCAGTTTTGTTGTGCACAGAATCATTTCTGTAATCCCCCGTGTCTTCCTAATTTAGCTGTTAAATTTAAGCATCTGAATCAACTGCAATTACTGTAAAATTAATTTGTGACAGTGTCTGTGTATGTGTTCTTGTGCTCCTTTACAAGTACAGCAACACTAGGCTGGACTTTGAGATACTTTATGGTCCATTTGTTCAGCAATAAAAAAGTAAACTGTGTGTTTTGCTCTCTAGGGTTTGTACCTGGTGTACCACCCTGTCCAGCTCTCTAACTACCACGCCGTGGCTGTGCTGTTGCTCGGCCTCATCGGATATTACATCTTCCGCTCCACCAACCACCAGAAGGACCTGTTCAGGCGCACAGACGGCTCCTGCTCCATATGGGGGCGCAAGCCGACATACATTGAGTGCTCATACCGCTCAGCTGATGGAGGCGTCCACCGCAGCAAGCTCCTGACCTCGGGCTTCTGGGGCGTGTCTCGTCACTTCAACTACACCGGTGACCTGATGGGTTCTCTGGCCTACTGTGCTGCCTGTGGCTTTGGCCACATACTGCCATACTTCTACATTGTTTACATGACCATCCTGCTGGTCCACCGATGTGTTCGTGATGAGCACCGGTGCAGCAGCAAGTATGGCAAGGACTGGAAACGCTACACCGATGCTGTGCCTTACCGGCTGATACCTGGAGTGTTTTAGAAAAGGAAGCAGGAAGTGGAGGTGTGTTTTACATGCACCAAGAACAAACAACACACATAACACTTTTGAATTCCACTCATTGTGAAATTTGTACTGTATCTAACATCTGTACAGGTCTATATACAAGTGCAGCACATGCTCTCTTTATGGTGTGGCAAGACCAAGGACAACTTTAACCAGCTCAAGCCACATCAGGAACAGAAACAGACAGTTCTGAAGTCGACTGGTGATACTCTACACAATGCTGCAACATTCCCGTAATGCATCTCAGTATGTGTTCGAGGGTAATATGGTAACTTGTTTAATTCATTTATCAATATCGGGTTCATGGCTGGTTCCAGTTTCTCAGTCACAAAAAAATTGTTTCATATCATTGTAAATCTCACATCTGTTGGTTTCCTTTTACAGTTGCTCAGAAGAAGTAAGCTATTCATTTAGCACTCAGGTAGCCTACAATACAGGCCAATCATTTTTTGTATAAGTGTGTAGGCTTTTATTGAATAAATAATCACTAGTGAAAGTCGATACATTTATTCCATTAATCAGTATTGACTGTTTTTTTTTTTTTTGTCTTCATGGAGCACATGTGATTGAGTCCTGCTTCATAAGAAGTTATATAATCTTTGTATGAAGGTTGTCGGGGTGCTCTGGTTTTCACGTCTAACTGAAGGGGAGCTGATGGACTTCATGTGGTTGCTTGTCTTGTTGGTCATTCTGTTTACTGCCTGTAAAGCATTCTGAAAAGTAACAATTGCAAGTTCAGCAGATCATTGTTATTTGCTTTGTGTTAAACAGACATGTTATCTTGATCAAGTCTGTTAATGCCTTTGTGTTTTTTGCAGTTTCAAATCAGCACACGTTGTGTTTTTGTTACCTCATACCAGCACTGCCTTTAGCACTGCCACTAGTGATAAACTAATAAAGTTGAATTTTAATTAGGACTTTTCGTGTCTACCAGCAGTTGCAGTTATTGTATTTCATAAACTAGTCTAAGTCAGAGATCTTGAGTAAATCCACACCATTATATTGCAGAAAGCTTCTGTATTTGTAGCTATTACTGTATAACGGTATCAGTTACATAGTGTATGTAAATAGCTTTGACAGGTAATCCCAGCTCATGCCTTGCTACCTTTTGATGTAATTTTTAATGTTCAACACCAAGGGGCAGCAGAAGACACCTAATCCCAGTGGTCAATCAGCTGAAGCCTGATTTGTGTATTTGTAGCACTGGGATTGCATAATAAGGTAATTTTCACATTTGGAAGGGTTTTACTTGAAAATATAAATTTCACATGATCAACCGGGATCACACATGCAGTCATGTATCGTTAGCACGCTTTGAACAGGAAACAGCTCAAAACACAAACCCTGGAGCTCCACACTGTTTGATCAAAGCGTCTTCCTAAAATGGTTTTGTCATTCATCCAGTCCTGGACCCAATCAGCTGTTTAAGTCTCTTCATGCACTTCGCCATTATTAGTTAGGGAGGTTTCACACACAGTGCAATCACAACTTCTTTTGATGTTAGGACAGCGATGATTGAAGGGTTCAAAGAAGGATTGTACACCAAAAATCAAAAGGAAATCCAGAAGTACTCTGATCAACAAAAACATTCAAAATGAAGAGATACAATCGAACCTTCAGAGCAGCTGCTAAATTGGCCTAAAGTAGCTTTTGAGTCCCACCTAAAGGTCAAGAATTAACCTCAGCTTCAAAATGAATGGCAAATTCTTGAAGTACACACAGATCTCTGATTACATGACATTGGGACAAGATCAAACGATAGCACCGGAAGCAAATTAGCCTTGTTATTAGCCAAGAGTTTTTTTACTTCAACAGTGTCTGAGACTCTTATGTTGAATCAGTGATCCAAAAATACATTATAATGTAGATTATAGTGAGGAAGATGCTGTCAAGTGTTTTAGTAATCAATCAAGGCCTATTATGCCTTGTAAGCACCTGCCTGCTCTCTGAACCTCACCATCAGTAGGTCTCCTAACGGTGTAATGCTACAAGTTATGGATGTAAATCGCTTATGATAATGGAAGGTTCATTGATTGCTCTTGCCTTTGTTCAACGCTAATGCAATATGCACCCAATTCATTATAAAGCTTTACATGGAACCAAGTTACTGTTCTTTTTTCAGGTTAATTGATTCTCCAATAATCACTGAGGGCGAGGAAGAGTTGCATGAGATTGAAGGGGCTTCAATGTGCAATGGACGGGTTCACTGACAGCCACACTTACAATTAGTTCTCTGTGAAATGGACAGAAATTTTAAGAAAATGATGACACTAAAACCTAGAATATTGAATTCACAAGTGGAAATCATGGACCCATCCATCCAAATGTCCACTGTGCACAAAAAGAATATTGTGGAATCCCCTTTTTCAGCTGCACATTCGTCTGCAGTGAGGCGCAGGTCGAGGTCAGGGAGAAAGAAGTATAGGAAGGCAGAGTGAACGAGAGGCAGAGACAGAGGGAGAGAGCTAGAATGTGATATACAGAAAGCACAATGGCATAGTTGGAGTTGGTGCCACTTCTCAGCTAATGTTGGTTTTATTTCCCAAGAGGCCAAATTAGTTTTTATTGGAAGCTTAGGGGTAAGAGACGTGTGGGTAAACTGAGAGGAAAGGGGCACCACAAAGGGAGAAAAAATACATGGTTTGTCAGCAAACTGCACGCACTAACAATTCACTTGTACCATAAAGTACAGCAGACCACTGTGGTGAGCATTCCAGGCCGCAGTTGGCCTAATGATCACGATGCGGTGGGTGAGGTTAGATAGGCTGGCTGCTTGTGGTTGGTGGCAAAGGAGTAATTCAAACCGTCATAATGTTGATTTTTTTCTGTGCTTGGGTTTGATGGTTACATTTATTGCAAGTGGCTCTCTTTTATTTATTCTCTTTCAACTAGCAATAGAAGTCGCTCAGCTTGACAATGCTATCAGGAGAAGTATTTGGCGATTCCCTGACTTTCCCTAGAGCTCCTCCTTCAGGTTGTCTTTTGTGGTATATAATAAGTATTGACTTGATTGCCATTAAATGTATGCTTGTGCAGCTACCCATTAGAATACTGGTGAGCCCACTCTGTAGGATTTAGTGGCAGAGGAGCGAGGTTGCAGATGAAAGAATACATGCAGATGTAATTACATTGTTTGTTGGTAACTAGACCGTTCCAGGAAATATGTATTTGGTCGTTTAACTTAATCTAACTCTGACGTTTTTGATGTTTTAAGGTCTTAGCATATAGTTAACAATGACAGGATTTGATAGGGCAGAGATAACCAGAAAGATTTCGTGATCACTGAAGAATCTCTGAAAGCTAGACCTTCGTTAGATTTCTGTTCCTCCACAGCTACTTGAATGTTATAGCTTGACACCAAAAGCATCTGCCTTTAGCCTGAAGCAAGCCAACAGGTTCCACCTAAACTCTAAAATATTTCCCTCTATTGTGCTGCTCCAGACATATTGAATCAGGTCTTAAATTGAGAAAAAAGGGACTGCCAAAAATAAGCTGAAAGATTCCTGTGCTTGCATTTTGGGCTTTACTCCTTGTAAGTCACTGAAAGAGTTGAATTAAAAAAGGATTAGGAGCAGAGAAAGAATTAGAGGGATTAAAAAGGATTCTCGGGCCATGCTACACGGCTGATACGGTAAAAACGATTACCTCACAGACCTTGTTAATATGAGATGTGGCATCTACAGCCACACTCTTTACACATCAGCAGCCACGGCAGCAGAGGCTGAGGAACCTAAATGCACACATTTTACATGGGATTCGAGGGCCTGATTTTTTACGTCCCACTCATCCCGTGTTGATAGACTCTACCTGAGAACAGCTTGAATCCGGCACTATTAATGCTGAGCCAAATTAAGACAAAGAAGTAGCGGAGCTGCTGCAACTGTAGTTAAACTTCAGTGTTTACTAGATAATAAATGATGCTGAGAGATCACCGATGTCTAAGTTGCTGTACCACAGCCAGATGATAGAAGGAGGAATGTACTTGACACCCATGAATGTATTCTCAATGATAGCACATACACAAGAAACAGGTGCATAGTTTCCAGAAGGAGATTTGTTTGACATGTTTGGTTGCTTTGGAGATGGGCAGTCATGTATCTGTGGGTGTGAGGGTGTGTGTGGAAGAATTGCCCGGGTGACAGCCAGTTGTCCAGAGGGTAGGGAGTAGGGTAAGGGATATTATCTGGCACTTGAGTGTAGAGATGAAGGTGCCAAACAGGGTAGCGCTTCAACACCAAGGACGCCCTCTGACCAAAATTTTCCAGCCTCATCAGGCCTCGCCCTCCTCCACTATTTGACTTATTTGACAGCCAGTGACAGCAATTTCAGGGTCGGACTCCGGTGCCAGGCCTAGTTATTCAAGATTCTCTGTTGTACTTGCTATTTTAGGCAGGATTGGATGTCACATCACAGCACACTTAGAAACTGGCAAAAGTTCGACTCTTGACACTTCGTGGTAGCCACTTTACCACTCAAAACATCACTTCTGAAACAATGGGTGCTGGATTTCAACAAAGCAGCTTCTCGTTTCTCATTACCGCTGAAAGTGGCCACAGGCAGATTTTATCAGCCTTAGCCGGCTAATCAAGCTGACATGAGGTGGTAGAGAATCTGGCTGACTATTAAATGTTTCGATGGTAGCTGACTCATTTTAAACAAGAACCACATAGGGGTCTTAAAAATATTCTTGACGGCAGCATGCATAATATAAAGCTAATGAAAGGCTAATGCTGCATTACCCAAGCAAAAAGTCCATCCCTCCCAGCTGATGATTGATACTGTAGAACTAAAGAAACAGAATATTTGTGTATAGCGATGTGGACGTAATTAGTCTTGGTATAAAAAGAAAAAGAAATAGAAGCACATTTCATTGTATTAGCATGTATGTTTAATCTACAATATATTTCCCTTCTAGTGTAACAAAACTAAAGGTTTCTAGACAACTATAAGGATTCTGGACGTCTGGAAGGAACTTAGAGCCGAGAAGCTCCTCCTATGTGTTGAAAGGAGCCGGTTGAGGTATTTTGGGCATCTTGATCAGGGGGCCCTCAGGAACGGTGTTCTTCTAGCCACGCCCATCTTATAAGAGACCCTGGGGTAAGAGGAATGTCTCAGGATCGCCCAAGTAGAGCTGTGAAATGTGGCTGTAGAAAGAAAGACGTGGACATGATGTGGATATGATGGATATGATGAGCTGACTCTTGATAATCAACAGGAAATGAATAGATGGATGGATGACAACTAGTCTGACTGAAGGTTGAGTTAAACCGACTACAGTGCCTAACATTAGCCAGTGAGCTACAGTTACCAAAAAAAAAAAAAAACTCCCTCTGGCAGAGATCTGTATTTGTTTCTTAAGAATAATAATAATAGAACAATTCCAGCTTAACTCAAAAACACTTCACAACTCCTAAGAAATACCTCTGACTGTTTTTTCATTACGTCATTACTTTAACATACTTCAGCTTCTTCAATTCCTTGTTAGTTTCAAGCCTGGAGAATCAAGTGGATTAAATGAGCAAGGTCATATAAACTAACAAACTAATTCTGTGGAAGCAAGTTGTTTAGACAAATGGAGACACATTTCCATTCTGAAGCGAGATTGAGTGAAACACCACGTCCCCACTAGTTCCAGGAGTCGCTGCTTCACAACCATCTGTGAACTCTTTACTTCACTATTTTCCATTGTGGGTAAATAAGATAAGTCAAAATCCAAATACTGTGGAATCTTTTTTTTTTTTTCTCTCAACTTCCCTGACCACAGCAACCTGGAAAAAAGATGCTGAATGAGCTTTGCACTTCTTCTTTAACAATTAGCTGACCTGTCTAAACTAGATCTAATGATAATTGTAGCAGCAGCCGCAGCGCCTCTCACTGCTCCTAATAGCTTCTCTTTAATAAATCACAAAAGGCAATCACTCTTCCATTACCTTCGATCACACTTCCCACAATCACAAACCATTAAAATGCAGCACTATATAGATTATACATGATGACAGCAATCCAACGCTCCATCTTTTCGATTATCTAGAGTAGAACCAAAGGTTGGGCGTAACACGAAGGCTGGTGTGAAGTCAGCATTTTAGTCACATATGCGCCTCATAACTGTTCAAACTTGACTTTTGTTGGCGGTCCAGCTGTGTTTTCTAGCTTAGTTTCGCACGTTACCCGTGCCGCTCCCCATAGTCAGTCAATTCTACTAGAATTCTTAATGCTGAGTGCAGCTCTTCATCGCCACATTATTAGCTTTGACCTTTGCATGCTGGTTGCAGTGCTGATGCAGAGCCAGAGAAACTCTGCCAAAGCCTGAGCCAGAAATAAAGGGCTAACACATGTTGCATTTTATGAACAGTCCAGCCATGGAACGTATTCATACATGATGAATGCCGGTCTGTAGGGACTATAAAACCATGATAGGCTCTCCACACACAGAGTCCATTTCCATCCCCACCCTGCATCTCTCCCTTGGCCTGATGCTGAACTCTGTCTGTCTATATGTCATCTCATCCCCTCACTGCTCACTTACTCTCTTTCCCTTCCTCACCTTTATCCAGCGGGACAGTTCTAAACACATACTCTCATCCCCACCCTTAATTTGATCTCCCCTCCCTGCACACATCACTATACTAGGTCCTCTGACTATAAAACCTATGGTCTCATGGTCTATGATTCTTCTTGTGTTACTGGTATCACGATTCCTCCTTTGATTCAATCATCCCCCACAGTCATTTATGATCAGGTCACCTCTACTCCCCTTCCACCTCAATGACAACTTGTGGTCTAGGGAGTGGTGTGATTTGTGCCTTTTCAGCAACTTGTGAGTGATTGGTCACCAGTGGATTTTAACACTGCACATATGACTGTGTTTGTCAGTTGCACATAGACATCGGACTCAACTGGATATGTCTTGTGTCACACTGGCCTTATTTATATTTTGAAATGAGGACATCTACTCATCTACATTAAGGAAGCTGCTCTAATATTGTCAGTGAAAAGAAAAAACTCTCACACAGAGTGAATATCCAACTACAGCAAGACAAGCATGATGCAATGGTGAGGAAACTGCATTGTTGGTATTTACGCTGGCAGGAAATCACTCCCATCCGGAAGTCCAAACTGCCCCCTCAACAGCAGGGTGCAGCATGCTGTCATGAGAACGATAGCCTCACCACCATTACATTTTCTTTTTTTTTTTTTTGTGCAACTTTATTTTTACGTTTTCGCATTACCTTCTATCTACAGTGTATTAAAATATAAAGCATCACAGATCAGTTGTGGTAAACTTGAGCAAGATACGTGCTCATGTTTACCCCTCCGACATGAAGGAGTCAACTTCGATGACAGCGTTGGCCATTAGGCTCAGTACATCCACACTGAGATTACAACACTTAATCTTTTCCACATTTTGTTATGTTACAGCCTCGTTCCAGAAAATAGATTAAACTGATTACTGTTCTAAGAATTCTACAAAAAATACACCATAAGGTCAAAGTGAAAGAAGTTTGTTTAACACCTGTTCCAGAGCGCTCTGGAACTGTGACTGTGGCGATGGCTTATCTTTCGAGAGGACAACGACCCCAAGCACACAGCCAAGATAACAAAGGAGTGGCTACGGGACGACTCTGTGAAAGTTCTTGAGTGGCCCAGCCAGAGTCCAGACTTGAACCAGATCTGAACATCCCTGGAGAGAACTGAAAATGGCTGTGCACCGCTGCTCCCTATCCAACCTGATGGTGTCTCCAAAGAAGAATTGAAGAAACTGCCCAAAAATAGGTGCCAAGCTTGTTGTATCATACTCAAAAAGACTTGAGGCTGTAATTGGTGCTAAAATTGCTTCAACAAAGTAAAAGCTTTAATTTATGTACATGTGATTTTTTCCATTTTCTATTTCTAATAAATTTGCAAAGATTTTAAACAAACTTCTTTTACGTTGTCATATATATATCTTGTAGAATTTTGAGGAAAATATATATATTTTTTTCCGTTTTGGAATAAGGCTGTAAAATGTGGAAAAATCACTGAATGCTTTCTGGATGCACTGTTTATGAAAGTGTGCATTGCTGATAGTTGACTTTGCCTCATACACATTAAAATGGACTCCTCTTCTCATGCAAAACCAGCATGTGCTTTGTTTCCTCCCTTCCTTGCCAAACTTTACATTAAACACCATTTAAACCCCTTCCTTCCCATCCACAATAATCCTTTTCATACTGATGCCTATCTGAGCTGTCTGATGTCTGACGCCTGATAGACGTGTTCCCATTTCTGCAGTTTAATATTTCGGACTCATTGTGTATTTAATGTTGCCCATTTCATCTCTGACAGCTTCCCGAATAGTGCAATCAGATATTCAGGTTGTTTCGGGTGCATTAAGGGCATGTTAATACCTGATAAAAATACACATGCTGTCTTGAAATGATTTCTTTACACTGGACCTGGCTGGAATGAGCTGAATGAGTTTAATAAAGACATTTTTTTTTTCCATTTTCTGCCCAGTTTATTTCCCTGAGTATTATATTGGGTTTTACACATTACAATATTAGTCTGTAAATCTTTCACACCAACAGTGGCTGATGAGGATGAAGGGATTTCCACCACACTCCGACCCAGTTATGCTGGGCTGTCCAGTAGGATGTAGAAGGTATTGTCATCAGCCATTCTGCGCTTCCTTTCTCCACTTCCTACTTCCTGTCTGGCCACTGCAAAGCCAGGGTATTCCTCTGTCAAATGCTGAGAACATACTTTCTCTTCTCTCTCCTCTCTCTCTGCACAGTATGTGTGTTTGTTCATTTAGTTTTGATCTCCAGGAAATGTCCCATCGATTCTATTCTCTCTTTATATCTTTTGAGGTTTAACAACTGTCCCCAGTTTATGGATAGCTGCATGTACAGTATCTGTGCATGTGTGCATGTGCGGGATATGGAGTGCATGTGTGTTTGTGTTGAGGGGTGTGTTAACAAGATAATATTATTGTATACTATATAAATATAACATGTGAGAACATAGTGCTGTATGTTTGTACAGGTAGACATGATAACAGATCGGAAGGCAGGCAGCGACGAAGCCATAGTTCGGTGATTTGCACGGGTTTTTATACAGGGCCCAGACTAGAAACACCTTTAGCAGCAATTATCTGCCTTGACTCAGTGTACTGAAGCAGAGCCTCTATCAGCTTTGCTGCAGTTATTCGTCTTTGCTCAACTGCTCATACTCTACTTACAGTTGCGTGAGGATCCTGTGTGACCGGCCTTTTTTTTTTTTTTTTTAAATCCAGCCACAAACTTTCAATTGGATTTAGATTTGACCAACTCAGCCTCTCCAGGACATAAGCATGTTGTTTTGAAGCCTTTTCTTTGTAGCTTTGGTTTTATGCTTTGGTTTTAAACACAGATCTTCTCTCAGGTTGCACATTTCTTGCAGAAAAGGCTAAATTTTAGTCGGACCATGGGATCTCCAACTTGTCAAACTGTCATTAAAAGGGTTTTGTTGTGCACTGTTTGTACAGTTTCCCCAGTTTTTCTCTCATAGATTCTGAGTTGTAGGTTGCATGCTCATTCAGTTCATTCATTTTTGCCCACAGGCCGCTCTAGCCAGCTTCACAGCTATGTCATACGCTTTCCATTTCACAATGATGGATTTAACTGGACTCCACGGGACGCTTAATAACTTGGAAATGCTCTTAATGTACAGTATATTCATGCTTTAACTTATTATTGTTTAGTGGGCCTCTATGTTTATGGTGTTTTGATCAATTAGTTGAGATCTGTTTTCCATTGAGGGGCCTTTTGTGTCAAAAAGTCAAATAAATGTGCTTTGATTAAGTGCTTTGAAACATTAAATCAAAATAAAACTGTAAAGTCCAATATCATATGTACGTTTGTATGTGTGTGAGCACAGGTCTCTCTCCTGTGTCATTGTGCCTGACTGAACGAGCCTAGCTGTGGATTCCCCTCTACGGCTGCCACAGAGATCTAGTGGAAAGGCTTTGTGGGTGAGCTGTTTTTAGACGGAGAGAATGTCACTGCATTTATGTGGTTAATGCCAAAACAGCTGCTGCCACGAATAGCAGAATGAGAGCTTGTAGTTAATATCCACATCCAGGCCGCATCGTCCAGGAAATGTTGCAGGTGAAGGTTGGGACAGCACAAAGTGGACACATATCAAAGTGTAGACAGAGTTCGCTCATTGTCTTGACTCCCAATATTTATTGTCTGCTCACACCCATGAAAATTCATTGATGTTTGACACCCACTTGCACCTCACTCTCCACTTAACCACCACAGCTAAACAGCTAACCTGAAAACCAAATCTAAACCTTCGAACAACCGTTTAAACCCTTTCTAAAATGCCCTCACATTGACGGCATTGCATTAAGATTTGTTCACAAAATAACACACACACACACACACACACACACTCCTCTGGCAGCCAGCTGGCACGGTGCCCGTCTGAGTCCATTCTGAGGCCTATCTACCATTTATGTTCCCAGCACAGACCATCCCGTGTGTGAGTGTCAGTGGACCTGTCCCTTGGCACACATAATCGCATTTCCACACCCATTTCCTATACAGCTCCATCCGCACACCTCCCCATTCACCAGTTCACACTGTCATAGCTCTTCACACACACACACACACACACACACACACAAACACACATTCAGTACACAGCGTTAATTGCCTGAATCTGACGTCTTTGTATGCAGTGGTGAGCGTGTGATTGAAGTTTTAAAATACTCATTCAGAGTTCATCCAAATGTGGACATGCTGTGTTGGTGTGTTCATATGTCAGAGGCTTTCTTATTTACATTCCAGAAATAAAATGTATTTTATACATTATATATTAATAAGTATACAAAGATTTCAAATCAGATGGAAGTCAGGGTTCAATCAGGGTTGGCTCCACTCCTGTCCAGAGGGTGGTGGTAGTGCACCTGAAGCTATCTGGTTAGACACCCAATCAATAAGTTTAGCAGCTCTGTTACAATAATAACAGTGCTTGGTATCAACCATCTATAAATGAGCAAACGCCAATGGATCAATTTCATTTATGAACCAAATACTCAAACTCACACAGCTCCTCAATAGTCAGTAGTTGAAGTGCTAATTGATGCTGCTCAGACCACCTGAGATTTCAGTGTGGAATTGTTCCTTGACACATTTACATTAGTCTTTGTGTTATTAGACTCATGGTCAAACAAGAGTTAATAATTATTTGCCTATCTGAGAATAGAGAGGTCTAGTAGTGATTCCCACAACCCTGAAACGAGTTAACATTTTGCACGTCCTGTTTCCTTGTTCTGATATCAGTGTGTTTTTTTGTTGAGGTCATGTGACTGTGGTGTAAAAGTCCAGGTAAACAGTCCCGATAAGATACTGAATATCCGGGTTTCGATGCACAGTCAGTATTTACTAGTAAAATAAAGTCATTGTTGCTTTTGGTCTTTTTTTGGTCTTGAGAATTGATGACAAAAAAGGAGAAATAATGGAAATTCAATGACAGGAGTTCATATAATACTTCTCCTTTCACCTAATATTTATCTTATCTAAAGGAGGAAAACAGCAAAAAACCTTCGTGTTTGTCACTGTAGTGGCAGAGAAGACAGATCTGTCTAGATGAGGAGCAATGAAAATGTAATCCAGACGTTGCTGAGACATATTGGTGTTGCTGTGAGTGGTTGCCAGTGGGGGTTAGTGTGTCTGCCTTCATGTGTAGGGATATGAATCCCTTTATACAGTAAATTGTTGCTGTTAACATGGGATGGAATCTGTAATGGATAATGTTACAGCACCACCATTAGCACGCAAACATGCAAAAATCTATTTAACCAGCATTGTGGACCCTGCGTGATACAATATGTGCCGATCTCAAAAAATGATAGCAAATGATTTCAACAGTAATCAGTCTGCCCCTCGAACGAATGCACCAGCTTCCTTATCTCCTCTCCTATGTGGTGCTGCACACAAAATGGACTGAGAGCGTACGAAATGAGAAAAGAGACAATGGAGCAAATCTGGATGGAGACAGTCCTTCTTCCCTGCTTGTTTACTTCAGCTTAATTGTATTACTTAGCTGGATTGAGGATGTCTGAGTCCGTGTTGTGGACTGATGACATACTGCACCTACTTAATATCACAGGTTCAGTTTTTTTGAGTTCCTCTGTTGGTTAAAAACCCTTTGATGTAAACTCTAATAGGTCAGTGAACTTTTGAAAACACACAAACTGCTACTCATGTGTTTGAGTAGAAATCTGATCATGCTAATAGGGATGAATGAATATTCTCAACTCAGTTGCTTACTCATTCTGAACTGACAGAAACCTTACTGAAATGACAGCTGGTCTTTATTAATGCAAAATGTCAGAGGTCTCTGTTGCTGCCAAGGTCTCAAAAACGAATTCCCATAGTACCAACAGACACATATTATACATACTAATGTACGTAACAGGCAGGTGGGAGAAGCTTGTGCATTCTGGGACTCCGTTATACCTGCTCTGCAGCACAAAGAGCTGCAGCTTTTCTGGTGATTCATTTTAAAAACTCCCACTTTCTTTCTTTTTCTTTTTAAGTTTGTATCTTTTTGCACGCATTTTCTAGTCCAATCATCAGGCTTGTTGAATCATACATAAGAAGTACTCAAAAATTAAAAATGTAAGTAAAAAACCAGTAGTAGAATTCAGTCGTCAAAGCGTGTCATCAGCTTGAGCTATTTGCTGTTCACCGTGATTCCCTTTGTAAAAACGCCATGGACCCTGGAAGGACACTCAAACGCTGACAATTTGTCTCATCTGGGTCACAAACCAGAGGAGATGCAATGACATCCCATTTATTAGCAGAGCCAGTGAAGTGTGCGCGGGACAAAATGTAGCTGTATGTTCAGCTTTTATCAGACGGGACTGATTGTGACTGGTGGCGAAGAAGAAGCACCGCAATGGAAAGGAAGTGGGAAAGAGAGGAAAAAAGAGGAGAGCAAGGGCTGTACAGCTCAAGGACACGTCCTGTTTGTACGTTTTGTCACTCGTCCAAATTTCCGCACTTGAGAGCGTAAGTGGAAATAAATCAGCGGACGGGCCTGTGTGTGAATGAGAATAAGCAACGATTGTGTGTGTGTGTGTGTGTGTGATAACTAGAGCGGGAGTACACACCCATTTATTACCAGACACATTGTGAGTGAAAAACCATCCGTCATCTCCATCCCCATCCCCGTGGAATGGTCTCCATTCACATTTCCCATCTTCCAACGAGCACCAGAGACCTGTGTTGCCATAATTGGTGAACTGTCTGCACTCCGTGACTGTCACATCACTCGCCTGTCCACCTCGCTTTGTGCTTTGTTCCCTCTAATTTGGGGGCCTTTTTTGTTTTCCTCCGAACATCCATCTAAAAGTATCATTTCATTTTTCTTCCACAGCAGTCCATCTATCAAGCTCATTGGTTTCTCCTTCTGTTTCAACCTCCCGTGTCCCCTCTTTCTGCGTATTCATTTGGCTCTGTGGCCCAACATATGGCAGTGAATGCTAATAGGTTCCCACGCTCACAAGGTGGGATGTAGTGAGGAGTAAAATGACTGTATGCATGTGTATTTGAGTGTGTGTGTGTGTGTGTGTGTAGGAGGCTGGGCGGTCAGTCCACAGTTCCATTAGCCTGATGGAGTTTCTATTAAATTAGAAATCCTCTCTCTCTCTATCTTTGTCTCTCCTTCTCTCTCTCCCTCAATCACATTAGTGCTCTTATCTCATTTGTGGAGGCTGAGCAGGCAGTGAGGGGTGGAGTTATGATCTGAAAACAGACATGGAAAAGGACAAGGCCGTGTAAGTAAAAGGAAGGAGGATGGGCTAATTGATGCGTATCTACACTACAGGATGTATGTGAGTGAGTTTACTGTATGCCGTGACCCCGTGAGTGTGTGTTTGGTACATACAGGATGGATTCAACTCAGCGATACATTTCATTTTTCAATTGTTATGAACGTTTCAAATGAAATTGTCCTCCATCAACAACTCATGGGATCCTTTATTGGTGCCTGATAATAAAATGTGGCTCAGAGAGACCAAGACGAGTTTGTTTGTAAGTTTGCTTGTGTCTAGTAGTTTTTCAGTTTGCTGGTTGAACTCAGGATTGAGATCAGAATTAGATCGGATCAGACTAATTCAGGATGACAGTACAGGAAACAATTTGTCTTCTTGTCTGTCTCTAATAACTGAACATGATGGTTACCCTAGCTCAGCATTAGGCATCAGGGGAGAAACTAGTTTTTCAGTTCAGATGATGTCATCTGGAGGAGCTTGGTTTAAACTGTACATCACATAAAGTTCGAACTAAGGGTTGTAATCACTCTGAAGCTGTTTCTCAGCAGGTGGGTGGAGATGGGTCACCAGTGAGTCGTTCAGGTCACCAGCTCTGGCTGCAGTATAAAAGCTGGTGGCAGCCAACCAAACTTTCTTTTCCGCCCGTGGTGCACACTGTTTTGTTTTATTGTTTGATTTCTCCTTTGAGTTACGTGAAATAAAATCCTGGCAGTTACAACCCATGTGTGGTATTCCTTCCTTTGTTTTGCTTTGAGCTCGTCTGTGATGGATTGTCTGAGATCAAACTAAACACTTCAGCAAGGTGACGTTTAGTCTCTGTGGTAGTTTGACCCAGTTTGGTTTGTAGTATTGTCCCTGGTGGCAGTTAGGTTGGGTTTGTTATCTAGCATGTAGACTTTTGGTGCTATGGTACAAAAATTGGTTCAAAAATTGTAGACTTTGCCTACTTTAAATGGTAATTTGGGGAAGTGTCATATGAGAGTTTAGCAGTATTCTAGTTCTGGTGTCCATTTGTTGTCTTTGAGACATCTTAGGTCATTGTACACTTTGTGCACTACAGGTCTATTTGGGTACTAGAGTTAGACTTCTGGTAATCTTTAATAATGACTTTACTACCCTTGACATTGCAGAGAAAGTTGGGATCACGTCTATGGTTTTCTTGGGGTAGTTGCATAGCAGAGACTTCCTAGATTCAGTAGTCCCTGGTTAATAAGTAACCAGTATCTGCCTGAATACTGGGTTGTGGGAGACTGGTTCTTTGTGTTTGTTTAGTGTGTAGTTGGTTGATTGCCTTCCTGTTTGCAGGTTTCATGGTCATGGTTTGGACCTTGAAAAAGACCTTGACCTGAGGCATTTTGTTTATGGTGGTGTTGGTTTAGGCAAGGCAGGGAGGACAAAAACACACTATTGTACTCTAGTAGTGTCACTCATCACTCTGCTCTGGCTTCTACCTCTGCTTGTCCTCACTATAATCATGTGTCCCTCTGTTGTCTTAAAGATGTTTTTTTTCTGGTACCAAGTTTGCCAACGTCTGAGAGAAGACTTCTAAAGAAACCTGTGAAATGAGTAGGTTTTCAGTATCAGGGACATGAAACAAAATGGCTGTGGTTCAGGACAGGCCTGGTTGGGGGCAGAGTTGGGTCGGTGAGACTCAGCTCACCTGGTCTGACTGCAGTATGAAACTGATGGCAATCAGCCAGTCTCTCTCCACCCTGTCTGTCTGGTTTTGTTGTTTGGTTTCTCTTTGTGTTAGTTATTCATTTTAATTACGAGAAGTAAAAATACTTTTAGTCAACACTGGTCTCCCTTTCTTTGTCCGGTCCTGATCTGATCTGTGACAGGATATAATCAAGATCTGTCATTCGAAAGTGGTGTGGGTGTGTGTGCTTGTGTGAACGTGTTCACCACCAGCCCAGATGGTACATACTGTATAATGCCGGTGGAAATTAACCAAGAGATGTAGGGAGACAAGAAAAGAGATGGATGCATGGAGACAGACTGTTATGGAGACTCGACATACTGAGACAATGTGTCCCTGGAATGTATAATTATCAGTTAGGAAGTGTGTGTGTGTGTGTGTGTGCGTATTGGTTTGTGTGCAGGCGACAGTGAGCCATTAGCCAGGTTTAAATGAAGGTCTGCATCAACAGCAACTATTCTAATAATGACCTGCTTCAGTCACAGACAAACTAATGCACCAGTGGCGTCTGCTATGTTGCGTTTCTGTGTGCACGTGGACGTGGCTCAGTAAGGACCTTTAAACCGCCCACGGTGACACTCGGTCTCTATGTGCATACGTGCCCTTAAACTGCACCTTTGAAGTGACAGGGCTTTTTTGCTGAGTCCCACTTCAGGAGTTGCACACACATCCAAGTCAAACAGCATCAGTCCCGAACAGATTTGACTTTTTACTGTGTCATTTTCTTCCGTGTAATTACAGTATACGTTGTTCTGTTAAACTTTATATTTCACGTGACCATGTACAGAGTAAAAGCTTGAGTGCACACACTGGCTGGCACTCGCGGTCCTCTGATCTCTAAATCATTCGTGCGGAGAGATTGAATTCAAAGCTGAAGTGGTTACAGGTACTGACCTCACCCCCCCCCCCCCCCCCCCCCCTCACTTCATTCCTCTGTGATTGGTTTGTGTTTGCCATTTTCTTGCACATGTCTCAATAATTGAGTTGCTGTATTTGTTCTCTCCTTTCTTTGTTGTTTGAGACCCTTCATTTGGTTGAAACCTTCTTCTTATCAGCTGCTTTTGTTGCTTTCCCTGTTATTATTTCAAAATGCCACCCTGTACAGCACTGACCTTACAGTAGGTTCAGCAGGATAATATACTTCGAAGGCCATTTTATACAATGTAGAAGTAGTAGCTGTTGTTGTTGTGACGCACATTGCAGCATCTTTTGCCCTTTCCCTTCTGTTTTATGCGGTACCATGCACTATTTCATCCTTTAACTAATTATTTTCTGCTCTGCTTCTGTGGTCATGTTCCTGCTCAATATCCAGCCACATTTGCGCTGAACTGCTCGAACTTTCCGAGGACGATTATTAACAACTAACCTAATAATATCTGCAATGCTTGTTCTGTACGAGATTCTTTTTTTTTTCCACACCCCAAGCTGTTTTTAAAATTGATTCTGAGGAGGAAAACAACACCACTATGCGGGGCTGGCAGGTAGAAATGTCTGCTTAAGAAAAAGCATCACGATTAAGATAAAAACCATTTGTCTGTCACTCAGTTTTATTTCCAAAGAGACATTTTCTTAAACACAACTGGAACTGACACTCGCTGTGTTCTGTCTTTAGAAAAGATATTAGCTTTTTTTTTGTTTTGTTTTTTATTATGTTGAAGTCCAGAGGGACTGAACAAGCTGTGCCTCAGATTCTACAAAATAATCCATTGTACAGGTTCATGCAATACACAGACTTTACTATTATTACCATCCTATTGATTGATCGGCCTTCGCTGTCCATGGCCTCCAGTCCTGTGGTGTGTGTGTTTTCTCCCAGGACTCCTGTCTCTAGGTCCTGGGAATCAAACATAGTTGTAGACAGTAAACACAGCTGGGAAGGGGGGTGGGGGTTGGATGTATAGGTTTTATGTGGTCACGGTCAGTTCAGCCAAGACTGACTTCACAGTATGGTCAAAAAAAAAAAGAAAGATGGGATAGGCTATATCACTTTAAAACAAAAATACGGGGCCGTTTTAGAGAGCAGCTTTAGCAGCCGTGAGGCTAAAGAGTGCCAAATATTGACATGTTGTATTGCGCACAACCAGGCCTGGTAGAAATAGGCTCCCGGTGAACAACGCCACGCATGTATGACTAATTCGACTAATGGAGTTTGAGCAGTGTCCTGGTTGTTATCTGCTCTTCAAAGACACATAATGTCTTCTAAAAGATTTGTGTGTGTCTTCCAAACACATGAGACTTGCGCCTGTCTTTTGTCTAGGGCCTATGTGTGTCACGTGTGTATGTGTGTGTGTGTTATTTAGGAGCTTTCAGGTTTCAGCAGCAACAACCATGGCATAGACAGCATCTCTAATCTCTGAGTAATGTAGCTCCAACAGTCGTTATCTGCTTGCGATTTTCTTTACAGCCGTCTGCCTGTGTCATGGACCAGTAAGTGTGTATGATGAGTTTGTCTCGTCTTGCAGGGTGTGTGTTTAACTCACTAAACAGTGGAGAAGACTGATACCTGTCTGTCAACTGCAAAGCTACAGCCGGGAGATGATCAGCTCAGCTCAGCACAAAGACGGAAACAAGAGGACACGGCTGGGCCTGGCTCAAGGGTAAAGCATCCAGTGACTATAACTCTTTCTATGTTTTAATCTGTTATCTTGATGTAGAAGCAGATATGTATTTTTATTAATAGATATGCTGTTTATATTGAACTAAGTGCTTACTGGCTCTCGTTTCACATTCAGCATACAAACATGAGAGTGATAAAGTATCTATTTTCCCATCTAACTCTTCCCGTCTATGCTTAGATTTGTCAGTGACTTATACTAAATGTCTCATTTGTTTCTCTAAAGAATGTTTCAAACTGTTACCAAAAAGTGGAAATTCTGCAAGGAGAAGAGTTTTGTATTTTTTAATGTGCTTTCCTGTGGTCAAGGGAAAAAAAAGCTGTTCTGGTAAATTCCTGGTGTGTTGTGGGCAGATACTTACCGAACATTAATATTTGATTATTTTCCAGTATTTGACATCATTAAGGTGTGAGAAATGATGTATGGGGTGATGACTAACATTTCTGTCATCCTGTCTCACCACAGCCTCAAGACCCACACACGCACACACGCACCAATCCAGACGCACACCGTGCACGTCCAAAATAGTCCTCTGGACGTGCACATGGTCACAAACATAGTTGTAAGAGGAAGGGGTGATGTCACCTGAAACTCTTCCTCCTCCGTAGCGCTCCACCCGTCACTTCCACCACTTCTCTCCATCTTCCGACCTACACTGAACGTCTCTAGGAAAATAAAGTAAAAATACTTCTCCACCCAGAACATCACTGAAGTGCAGCAAAGCAGATAAGACACAGTGGGTTTTCTTTGCCGGAATATGGCGAGGAATCTTTTCTAAATGAAATAAATAAGAGAAAAATGAGAAATAAGAGAAAAACGTCTTCACAGAACCAAAAGATTCTGATATTAGCGTACATAACAACAACAGCATCTAGTGGGTCATGGGTCACATTATTATAAGTTAGCATTTCCTGTTCTGCTTTCTAACTGAGCAGTCAAGCCTGGCATTAAAGAGCTGCCACAGTGTGTGTGTGTGTGTGTGTGTGTGTGTGCTACTGCGCTCCACCTGACTAAGATGAATTAGTATGACCTGTGACCCCTCCATCAAAATAGCCGATGGTGAGTTATGCCCACGGGCATCTCTGCCAACTAAATCATTTACAGTAGCTGGAGTAAAACAACACGGACAATGCTTTAATTATAAGAAACATTTACGCCAAAGCTTGATAAAGTGTCTTGATAAAGGCCCATCATAAAACATTTGTACAAATGTGTACAGTTTATGTTTTTTTTTTAAACTCAGCATTGTGTTGCCTTAAAAGTAAACTCCAAAGTTGCACTTTAATAAAGTTGGGGGACTTGGAAGGCACACATTAAAGAGATTAAAAGATACATTTAAAACAGAGGGTGCTTTTGTATACTGATTCCTATGAACTTGCATGGGTTAAAAGATGACTACGTAACTTATGAACATGGAAATAACACATTCCACTTGCTAATAGTAACTAATGTTAACAACCATTAAACCTGATCTACATGTTTCATGACATCACGCAGGTGTTTTCACAGGCTGAATAGTTTCTTCATGTGTTCAGTGGGTGGAATGATGCTTTTCATGCAGCAAAAGACGAAACCCCGTTCTTTCCCAGTAGTTAGAGAAACTCAGCCTCTCACACTGTAGGGAAGGTTGCAAAATAAACCTGTTCCAGCCAGAGACCACTAAAAAGCAAGTGACATGTCTCACACTGTTTGTATTTTCATGCACTGCAGTTAAATTTATCCATCATCTATTTCTGAACCGGCGCTGACCTCATACAGTTATATGTCACAGGCTCAGATGAGAAACACGTCTCAGTTTAGATCCAGGTTTGACTGATGTGGGGACAAGATGCAGAAATCAGTTTGTCTGTCTTGGTGCTGTGTTGGCTTCCTTTATCATCACCTTGCCTGCACTTCAGTGCAAACAACACAGATTACTGTCTGACCGCACAGGGCCTAAAAGGGATCATTACACTGAATTGCAACCACTCCTCATTTTGCTTGAGGAACTCCACTTTGAGAGCCACTGGTCTGGAACCGGGGAAGTGGTCAGATGATAAGCTACCATTTCCTGCCCTCCTCCCCCTCCATTTTATCTTCCAGCTTACCTCTTTCTTCACCCCCTGTTAACTTCCGTTACCCCTCAAGGCCCTTCTCTTCTTACTCATCATCCAATCCATCATGTTTTTGCTTTTGGCCTCTGTGGCTGTCAGAGGGGAAGTGATGATCACACACAGTACAGTGCTGAGTGGACTGTGCTCCTTTAGTTCCCGACCCATAAAATATGCAAACATGCTAATTAAAATGGTAATAACAGCAATGAATACACAGCAATAAATCAGTAGAGCATGACTAGTTATTACACATTGTTTTATATATATAGTGAAGAAAAAGGGATCACACTGGGCTGTCTTAACACTAGCATTATCTAATTACTAAATCATTTCTGTAGCTTTCAGTGCACATGCGAACTGCTCTGATTATTGCGTTACACTATGAATGACATATTAACACATTGCAATATAATTAACTGACTCTCTATCGTAATAATCATAGGTTTTCATTGATATCATGTGGAAGAAGTGTTGACTCAACTGCACAGTGGAGTCATTTTTATAAAGGCAGGAGATAAAATGTAATAGGAGCTCCTGGGGAAATGGTCACAGTGTGTCTTAAAATGGTCACTGACTGGAGGTTTCACTGTAGCTTGCCCAGCTTTTTATTTACCACTACATTCACAGCTATAGCTCATTTGTGAGAACTGAATTTCTATTCAAGCCTTCCTCTTCTGACCCTCGTGGTCCCAACCCCCATTGTCACCGAGTGAAAAATAGCCGCTGAATCATGGCATTGATCTCTCCAGACGAAAGAGCCATTGAATTAAACTGTTGGGTCACTAGCAGTAATGGAGGACTTCCACTCTTCACTCGACTCTTGGGAATTGATCAAACCTTTTAAAAGTGTTTTAGCATGGCTTAATATGGAGCGTCAAGTGTGCACACAGCACAGCACCAGAACACGCCCGTGAGCGGAACAGGCAGCAGAACTTCATGAAAGATGATACGCCTGTTTACTTGTTGACCTTAGGATGAACTGCAGTCGGTCTACCACCCATGGCGCAGCATCCCCGAGCGTAGGCCAAATAGCTAGGCGTAATTACCCGACTCATGTGGAAATCCTCCGAAACACAAGAGAATTGCCACAGTCAAGCAAAGGTAGGCTTCATCAGACGAGATCTGATGAAGCCCTGTAATTTACATAAATGGAGAGACATGAAAGACTGAAATGAAATGTGAAAAGCCTCGTGTTTGTTGTCTGATTTGTGTGTGAGCGTAAGAGTATGTAACGCAGAGAGAGCGCAAGAGAGAGAGTAGGAGGTAGTAATTACTGGGACGCCAACATGCACTAGAGATAGAGATTGAGATGAATGCTTAAATAAGGGGTCAAAGAAAGAGAGTGTGTGTTCCAACAAGTTCTGTCTCTTTCAGTTCATACACTGCAAACATCCAAAATGATGTCACACATTAAACATCTGCAGCTGATCACGGACAAGTTGTGCCATAAATTCAATGAGACACGTTTATCTATATTATCCTGACAACCGGTTATTAATAGATGTTTGGAGGAAATATAATAGACAGGTATCCCACTCTGTTATTGGACACAGATGGGTGATGGGTCACTAAAGCGCAATTTAAATGCAGACTGTGCAGCACACATGAGATCACACTGCGCTTTTGCTTCTTCATCATCATCATCATCATCATCATCATCATATACAGTAGTAGCATCTTTGGAGCACATAAAAACACCAAATGATCCTATATATGTGATCTGAGCTTCACCCTAACTCAACAGACAAACACACTGTGCTTAAGCTAATAATGTCTTTATTGAACCCACTCATTAGACATTTGAAGTGATGGTGAAAAAAGTAAGTGAACCCTTTACTAAGTGGAACCTCCATTGGCAAAATAATGTCAAACAAGCTTTTCATTAACTGCAAGAGAAGAAAAACAACAACTGTCTTTGACATTTGCGTTAAATGGTCTATCAGTATGTCTGCGCACATGTGTGTGCGTGCACAGGCGTCACAAGGGTCTGTGCACTTCTTTTTAAGTGGACGGGGAAGCTGGTCTCTTTGGTAACACTGACTCATTTCCTGGTCAGTGGCACTGGATGATGTGAGCCCATCAATGTTCCCATTGGAATCCTCCTAATGAACTTTGTCTGGCACTAGATTGGATCCAGACAGTGGGACCACAGGGAATGAGGAAATGGTTGCGTTTAAATAAATAAATAGATAAATAGATATTTTGAAATAAATTATTCAGTCACGCAGAAGTAAGACAGTGACCATACAAAAGCAACGTGAACCAACAAACTTGCAACAGCTTACTAGGGCGAAACTGTGTTTGCAAAGAGGCTGCCTGGTTTTTCACAGTTGGAGAAAATATTGTTCTGTATTTCCTAAAATAAAAATAATTCACACTTAGTTTTTCAATTGCAAACGGCATGTGAAGCTTTACATTCACACTTTATTTAATGCACTCTATCTTTAAAGAGAACTGGTTCAATCCACAAGGAATAAACACCTGTGGCTGTGTGATTTGACTAATTGGTCTCCAAACAGTAAAAAAATTTAACTGCAAAACGACACATGCACAATTAGTACAAAATGATCCGTAATAACAATTTAGATCTAATTACAGTACTTTGTAAGTCCGATGACAACATGTAAAAACATATGGATCAGTGGATTATTTAGGAGTTTGTGTCCACATGGTTTATTGCAAGGAGCCAGACGAATGACGCATCATCAGCAGACTGACGTTCGATGTCTAGTGAGTGGCGCGAGATACATTCGAGTGAGAAACAGGTTAAAATCAGGCTGCCACGTCTCCTTATTTGTTTTTGCTGGAAAGAGCCCGGCATCACTTCTACCACAAAGCACAATAGTCTGGCTCACCTACAGTGATCAGTGCCAGAGGAGAGGTGCAGTGCACTGGCTGACTTCACGACTTGGCGAACTCTCTCTTTCTTTCACTCTCGCACACAAAGCACGTGCTGGAAATCACACCAAGCAGCGGTGCTAAAGTGGTGCTAAAGATATGCCGGGCTAATTAGCTCTCTCTGTAATGGGCAACGGTGCTACAGTTTGAATTCTTTGTCTGTGCACTGAGCTCATAAGAACTGCAGAGAACAACATGCTGATTGGGATTTTAGAATGAATCTGTATATTAAAACCAGCTATGTGACTCACCAGTGTACAAGTAGTCAGTCAAAATGAGATTTGCAAATTGGAGGAAGCTTGATTTATGTGCATGTGTGTGGTCACGAGGTGGTATTTACAGATGCTCTGTAATGGAGCCACATGGAGTTAAGTGGGTTTTTTTTTTTAGTTGTTGTTGGGTCTTTTTTTTTTTTACAGGTGGCCAGATGGTTATAGACGATGAAGTGTCCAGCAGCTGGTTGTCTGTAACCACAGAAGGTGTTCAGATTATGTGGCTTCCCTTTCCTGATGCAGTCTGCCGAGCATCTGCTTACAGCATCCATCCGTCTAATTCCGAAAGCTTTATTAAATATCCAGTTGCACAGAAGAAAATGTTGCCACCGGCATGAGCGCCTCAATAGAAATGCCTAACTGAGAACAGAACAGTCTTACACGAAGGTAATTGGATACGCCAGGGAAGATTTTTATATAAAATGCAACCAACTTGTCTGCCTAAATCAGGAAGCAGGGCTGAAACTCTGAAGATCATCCAGTTTAAACTTAATCAGTTCTCTCTGTGCTCAGATCAAATTGTAGTGCTCGAATCCGTTTTGGATCTCCACCAAAAACAAGTGTGCTTGCACACATAAGACACCAAAAGAAATTCTGATATATACAACTGGAATATAATTCTGTACCCGGCAAGGCCAGTTCATCTGTGAATGGCTGAAGACATTATGTTGAAGATCAAAGATGAATATGAGACCAAAAGTCCTAATTGTCATATTATATTTACATTTTTTAAATAACTTGGTATAATTATTTCTTCAGTTTACTAAATGTTTAAGTTTCAAGTTCTAGAATAATATTTTGGTTTCTACATGTGTGACAGCAGGTTGTGGTTGCTATGACTTTTCCTGCTTTGCACAGCGCCTGTGCAACACTCTATTGTTTCTTAATTAGGCTCAGTCAGGTTATGTCATTCCTTATGCTTTGTCTGCACAGAAAGCTTAGTGTGACCAGCAGGTCAGCAGAGCAGTATCAGCAGTTTTGGTGCTGAATGAGATGCCTTCAGGTACAGTACAAAACGTAGGTTACCAGCCTTTAGGAAGTGCCCAGGCCTCCAAACATTATCTCTGTATTCAGCTGCATAAATCCAGGAAAGGAGACTGAAAGACTTAACAATATGCTGCAGGTCAGGTCATGTGTACGTTTGGTTACTAGAACAAACAGCTGCACTGAAGACAACTGTCAGAATGACGTGTTCAATTTAGAATTCATTTTTACACACAAGGAAGATTTTGTCTGTACTGTGTTTACAGTGTATTTACAGTAAAACGTTTAGGAAAGCTTATCATCAAACCCCCTCGCACACCTAAGGTCACAAAGATGCCAACACCAGCCTCTCAAGCAAGGTTTCTTCCTGTGCTTTGCTAGTTCAAAGCTCGATGTTATTGTGAATAAAAAAAAAAAAACAGCCACGGTTGAGTTTAGGTTTTAGTGAATGCAGAGAGGAAGTGGCGCCTAAGAGCCTCCGCTCAGGGAAAAGCAAACCTCAATGCACAATTCCCTCAGTGCATCTTAAAACAGAATCAAAACATGTGAGCAAATATTTTTAGGGGGTTATTGTGTCTGTCAGCCCGTGTTTGAAACAGCCTCGTTATTTTTATTGTGTTTTTATCTGTCTGAATTGTGACAACCGAACAACTGAAGTATTTCAAACTTCTTAAAAGCACTTAATGCACATTAAATCAGGAAGACATGACAGTGGCCTCCGTGGCTGCTCATTGAAGCCGGGGAGGAAAAAACAGCTACAGAGCTACACTTCTGTGTCGTGCCTTTGTCAGTGCAAGTCATCGCACACCAAGACGCTTGGAGGAAAAAGAAAAAATTAGACGGAATTATTTATGTAGAGGAATCTTCACACAGGCGGGTTCGCCTCTCAACTTCAAGACCGCCGCTTCGCAGCGAAAGTCGGAGACACAATGTTGTACCAGCCGTCTCTGGTACATACAGCACTACATCTGTCACCGCCAGACAAACAGCAGCTTGTAGCCAGCAGGGAAAACATCACATGAGATAAAATACCAATACAAACATGTGCACCCCAGCAAACACAGGGCACTGTGAACAACACGCTGAAGACTACAGTACATGCCTCAGGACGTCAGATTGGGTGTAATTCCCTCATGAGGCAGGAGGCCTGCGACTTACTGCCCCCCGCCGGCCGCCCCTCAACTCTTGTCTGCTTGTGGTTGAGGTCTCATCCTTATTACATCCCAAGGTTCATTCTTGGCATTCTTAACTCGCCTTCCCACTTTGTACTTATTGTTGTTTTGATGTCGTTATTCTTAAACCACAATCCGGGCGCTTGTTATGGGTGATGGGGGGGAGGAAGCGTGCGAGAGACGTTGCTCTGAAGATTGGGAGATTTTTTCATTGTAGTGCTGCTTCTGTCGCAAATTGCTATACCTGCCACACCTGTCGCATGAGCCTCGGTGCTTGAAAACACTCTATTTTTAGGGGATTTCTGCGTCACCGCGCCATAGAGGGAGAAAACAAAGGAGGTGAGCCGTAGAGAAGACGACACCAGAGAAAGGTCATGAGCGAGGCTGTGTGCTGTGACTCTTTTAGCTGTCTCTCCCTATTTGTCATGTTGTGGGAAGGGCTCCATATTTTTGAACAGTTGTGGCCGTGCAACATTTATATAGCGTCTATTCTCATTAAGTGAGATGTACTTGTGGTGTGCATCATCCAGGAAGAGGTTTAATCCACACCTACACAACTGCATGACAAGAATAGATGAGGACTAGACAGACGGCCGACTGGCACGATAAATAGCCCTATAAATCTACCGAGCTGCCTACTGTGAGTGTGTGTGTGTGTGTGTGTGTGCGTGCGCGTGCATCACCCCCAGGGATGTAAGTTAGTGGTCGAAACAGAGGCGGTTGTTAACTTCCTATCTGTCTGCATTCCTGAGCCAGATCAAATAACAAGAAAACACAATACAATTAGCAATGCAAACACATTCCACGCCATAGAGAATAAGTGGGTCGGCCGAGACACCAAGTTGTTAACGTCTCATTTAAATTTCAACCGGCATGCATTCATATGTCTCTGGGTGATGGCACACACACACACCCTTGCTTTTTTGACTCCCTGCTACATCAGATCCTGATTCAGTTTTACGACCTTGAACGGGAATAAAATAAAACGAAGAACAAAAAGTTTAAGTTTTAAGTCAAAAAAAAAAAAAAAATCCTTTAGATTTGATTCCTGCAGACTCATACTTCACTTCTACACTCAAGTCTTGCTTTTCCATAGAAGCCAAGGAAAGACTGGTTGCTGCACCTTCCTACCACTTCTTGATCACTTCTTGTTGTACATGAATGAGCCAGCACAAGGTCTCATACACCGATCAGCCCCAATACTTAATAGCTGCTGATTTTCATATCGCGGTGGACAAGGTTCAGCATGGGGAAACGGGTATGCCTATAGCCTAGTTTAGCTGTAAGAATGGAAAGCAGGAAAAAAAAACACCTAGTCTGTCTCTGTGCTTTGAAAAAAAAAAAACATCCTATCTTGTAGGATTTGTATACAAGGTGCAGTCGGCAAATATTTCCACTGTTAGACATGAGTCAGGCTGTTTATCTGCTTTTTTTTCCCCCCTCACATTTTCAGATATGCTTGCTTTCTGCCTGGAACGAGAACATGTTTGCTCAGGGTGAAACCACGTTTAAATATTTTCTAAGTGTGTGCCTCTTTGCTCTGCTTGTCTTGTTCGCTGGAATGTAGGTTGAGTCCACTGTGCAGCTGTGGATGAAGCAAACTCAATTACAGCTTAATGTATGGAGAGCTGCAGCCTGCCTATTCACCTGCTACCTTTGGCTGCTTTGCGTACATATTTGGTATTGATCTTCTAATCCGAATCTTGTCGAGAAAGCAAAAAAAAGCCTGTCCCCTCTATACATAAGCTAACCAAATCACAGAAGATGTAACCGAGTTGACTGGGATCTTCAGTACTGCATTGTATTTCCCTCTCTTAGGACAGACTCCATTCCAAGCCTCAGGCACTTAATATAGGCTACAGCTCATATGGGATGGATTTCCCCTATGGCCCTGGTGAGCTCAAGGATGCAATTTGGATAGGTCACAATGTGAGGACAATGTTTTCATTCAGCCAGCCAGCAGCCAGCAGGCCAGACAGACATCCATCAGGTCAAACAGTGGGTCAGCCAGTACGTCAGCGCGGCCCTGACGTGCAAATTTAAAACAGACAAGCATGGATGTTTGATTGTGACTCTGCTGGTACATTGATTCATATTCATAGAACATTTGTAAGTAGGTAAAAGTAAAGTAAAGTGGAATTTGTCCAGTGTAATCAGTATATAATTGGTTATTTCCAAGCAACTTGTGCGTTCGAGATCGAACTCCAGGTTTGCCGTGATGTTCAACTCAGGATGTTGACGGTCGTTCCTAAAGCTTCAGCTTCCAGTGTGCATTTTGAGTCAGTCAGAGGACTTGCATTGTGTTAACATCCCAACTCTACTAATATTTACAGGAATCCATTTCCCCTCTTTCTGCGTTATGTTTCCCGTGCCGCTGTCTGCCACACAGCTGTAGTGTTTCGGCCTTCCTATGTTCACCTATTTGCCTGCTGGTTTTTGTCCTTTTGCATGTTTCTGGACTTTGCCCTCCTGCCTGTTTACCTGCTGTTCTTGCCTGAATGTGCGCAGACGTCCCCTGTCTGCATTAACATTGGATAAAAACGCATCTGCCAAACTGTTCCTTGGTGTCTCTGACTTATGCGAACATACTGGAGACTCTTTCCAGTTTTTGATCCTGCACCTAAACACGTTCAATATTTTTTTTCAGTCCATTAAAGAGAAAGAGACAAAGTGCGTAGTTCTCCCGCTGGTACTCAAACCTCTCCGTACATACATTAGTCCAATACTCAAACTGTCCTGCAGCATGGTAAACGTCTTCGCTCTCCCCGTTGAATGCTGAACACATCAAAACACTCACAGGCATTTATTTTGTGAAATGATCACAACAATTAAAGTCTGAATATTGTGACAACCAGTGTTAGATATGTCTGTTCATCACCTTCAGCATGCATCTTGCTAAAGCCCACATCTCCCTTCCTGCATGTGAAAACTCACTGGCTGTTGAAAATTGAAATTGGACCCATATGATACTCTAAGAAAAACCTAAACTCCATAGTACGCCCACACTTTACCCCGTCAGCCTGATAGAAAGTCATGTCGGTAGACTGGAGATAGACAAGCAGCCACCTACTCAGCCCACTCAGCCAGTCAGGAGTGCATCAAGACTGAAGCCATTGCCCTGGGCTGAGATGAGACAGAAGCTGGAATGAATGTAGAGGCTGAGAGTCGGGCCACACAGCTCTTCCTCTGCACAGGAATCCTTTATTCTGAGGCGGACGAGAGAAAAGCACAGCAGTTATTAGAGCAATGAAAGGAGGGGCTGAGAGGAGCCCGATAACCAGCTGTCTAGAGAAAACGAGTGAAGCTGCAGACAGATGGGGTTTGGCTCCGTGTGATTCCCACTCAATTATAATCCGCGAATTAGAAATTCAAAATAAGACACATTTACGTGCCCGTCTTTCATTTGCAGTCTATGAAAACATGGCTAAAAGTGAATAGTTTTCAATTCTGTTTCAATTTGCAGGTTTAAGTCTGACACTTTAAACCAAGCAAATTTGACTGTCAGGTCTCTGTTGGTTGTGCACTTTCAGAGTCTCTCTGAGTCAGTCTCTCTCTGTCTCTCACTGGCTCGCAGCCTCTCCTCCGACTTTCATGTGTGTCAGGGCGCAGGCATATCTTAACTTTGAGGATGCTATTACAGGAATCCTCCCGGCCCCCGGGCGGAATCTGATGGAGAAGCTGAAACGCAGACAGAACAGACTCGCCCTCGACAGCGCGATGAATGAGCTGGGAGTGATGGAGGGAGATGAAGCGAGCTGAGAAGTGATTCTGCCATGAAAAAGATGAAAACGGGAGGGAGAGAATGGGAGCTGAGATGCGGAGGGCCCGAGCTGAAAAAGCTGAAAAGAGTTCTTCTGTCTGTCAGCATGATGACGGTTTGCACCGTCTCAATGTTGCACATGCTGAATGTGAGGAAGGAATGCTTTGGAAACTTTGGCTACCTTGGTTTGATCACCATAAATAACTGAGACTGTTTATAGAACCATATTCCTAAAACCCCGTGGCTTTTCTTGCCAACAGGATGTTTGTATTTGGATCTATTTACTCTGAAACTGAAGTGCATCTTCCTGTTTTGTGCCATGAAGCAATCCTGTTTTGTGTTTTCAAGCAGGAGAGATAACCCACAATATAAATGACGTTCGATGTCATGCTTTTGTTTCTGTGTGTATCCAAGTCTACGGATTAACGGGGGCATTACTGTCAAAATGCTAAATGTTGTACCTACAGGCACTTCACACAAACGACTAACTCTGGAAGAAAAGGTTTGGAGAAATGGACTCATCAGCCTTCTTGTCAGGAATTAAATGGGAAGATCAATATGATTCTCCTCTCTGTGCATTAGGTGAAGAGCTGAAGCATGGAGGCAGAAAACTTAAGTTAGCAATATAGCTGAAAGCAAAGGGAAGCAGCTGACTTGATGCATACGAAGTCCAAAATATGTGCATAATAATGAATCATTTCTATCTATTTTTGTATCTATACTAAATCTATACACGTGCTAAAACCTGCTTGTGGCGAACAGCAGGGCTCAGTCATTTCCTGGAGTCCAAAAGTAGTTTTTTTGGTGTTGGTTGAGAAGTGTTTGGAAAAAGATGTCCTGTAGATGTAGATTTGAATTTTGGGGACTTCATTGTTCATTTAAATCGATATTCGTCCTTTGGATGTACAACTGATAAGACTGACTGTTCACTGTTTGTAAATTGCTTTCTACATTTTTGGATAAAGAAACTTTTTTTTCACTTGCCTGTCTACTTGCCTACAGATGGCTTCGCCTATTTATACTTAATTCCAGTTGCAGTTCGTGCACAGCCGTTACTAAAGCCGTGACGCTTAGTGTGACATCTAGCATCACATGGAGCGGAGACAAAAAAATAACTGAGGATAAACAGAGAATTGAGCTTTTGCATACAATGGGCAACTGGTTGGGCAAACAGAAAGTAGCCAAGCAGCTTTTTTAACTGTCTTAACCCAAATGCTTGCATGGTCATAATGGTCCTTTAGGAGCCTTCATGTTTCGCCTCCACCAACATACAGCTTATTGTACTGTCATGTGGTAAATGCTGTTTCTCCTCCAGTGTGCGTAGCTGCTTCCACTCCCCTATTACACAGACATCAAGCCAAAGCGGATGTGCCAATTTTACTACCTCCAGTGCCGGGATGAAGGTGGGTAAACAATAAGACTTTCATGCTTGTGTGGTATCTTTGATGCAGGACAACGTGGCAGCACAACATCCTCGCCTTGAATGTGCAGTGTAAACTGATCCATTTGTCTGATAAACCAACAATATCTGCCTTTAAATGTGTCCTTTCCCATCGATGTGCAGGAAGGTTTCAGTGCTTAGAAAGATTACTGTTCATTATCAAATGTAAACCTGCAGCAGTTAGTTTGTATTTGGAAAATATCTAATATAAACGAGGTTTTTTTTTTCCTCTCTACAAAGCAGATTTGGAGCGATGGCACATGGGAATCCACCTGGTCCATAAAAGTTTCTCATTTCCTCACAAACACACACATTTGTCCATTTGGCATCTGTTTGTTTTCTGCTAGTTAGCAGCCCACCTCGCCGCTCCTGCTCCAGCTGCCTGGAAAATATGACGCCATCTCCTGTGTCTGTCCAGGACCAGGGGCTCCCCTCCTGCTGTGCGGCCCACTAACGCTGCCTCTTTCTGGACTCTGACAACTCCAACAGCTGCCCTGACGGAGGCAGAGTTTCTCCAGAAGAAGTTATTTTGTGTGTGTGTGTGTGTGTGTGTGTGTGTGTGTGTGTGTGTGTGTGTGTGTGTCTGTGCCACCCTAACAGCTGTTAGATTGCCTGACATCATGGGCAGACAATGTTTGACTGATCTTGACTCCAGATGCTCAGCATACTGGTCGATGTTGTTCAGATCATTTACTTGAGCAGAAGCAGTAATACCACGAGGTAGGAAAACACTGTTGCAAGTAAAAGTACTGCATTCAAGTACAAATTACATATATCGCATGTTTTCTGCAGAAGCTGAATAAACTGCAATAAACACACTTATCACACACACCCTCACAACAAACACAGACAGCCGTTTACGAGGCGTATCATTGACTGTAACTTTGACCTTTGATCACCAAACTCTAATCAGGTTATCATTAACAGTTCAAGTGGATGTTTGTCAATTTTAAAGATGTTTCTTTAAGTTGCTCCTGGTATTATTGCGTTTACAAAAACGGGACAGATGGGCAGAACTAATGATGATATAAATATAATAAATATGTTAAGGAGAACAGAGTTAAACAGTTGCCACAGAACCTGTGGTCGATAACTCAACTCATTATTACTGATTATAACATGACAGGACTTACTCAACAGAACAGTTGTTTTCATTTCATTGCAATACACTGGCAACTGGGCAATACAGACCTGGTCATGGCCATAGTCCCAAACACCCAACCATCCTAAAAGTCTCACATTCACTTCACGTTAGTTAGTTTTAATAATTTCACTTGTAAATTATTTATCAGACAATTCTCACCATGACAATACAATTTGAACTAAATCCACCTCTGCTTCAATAACTGATATCATGTTTGTGTAAGATGTGTCAAATTCTACATTCATAGTTATCTAGTCACTCACCAGTCAGCAGCCAATAGCCGGCTGACCCTCTGACTTTCGACAGATTGTCTGTATGTTGCGTGTTAGCGGAAGTGACTGGAGCAGTAACAAAATCTGTCAACATGGAGACATGTGTAAGTACGGTACATGGACAGGTGTCAAAGGTGAAGTGTTTCTGCTCTCCACTTGCAATCCAATTGCCCAAGACACATGTTGAAATGTAAGCAGGGTCTAAATTCCATAGTCGTGAGAATGAATGATTGTCTGTCTCCATGTGTCAGTTGGGAGACAGACTGACACACTGTCTGCCTCTGACCCAGTGTTAGCTGGAATAGGCTCCAGATCCACCGTGACGTTTGAAAGGACGAGCAGTATTGATAATGGCTGTTTTGTCTTTGACAGTCTCATGGTTTGTGTTGCTAAATAGAGCTGTGCTTAATCATCCTACCACAAATTAACTACCACACACAACCTGTGGAGGAGTAACCTGCTGTGAGCACTGTGCTAAACAGGATACGTACACAGTAGGTCTGTAGGTCGGTAGGTAGAGTGAACTACTGTATATCTTCACGTCAACCTGCCACAGTACCTTAGTGACCCAACACTGCAACAGTCTTGTCCTCACACAACTTCCTGCACTGAAACGCAGAGACAAATCACATAGAGCGGCAAAAAAAAAGGATGTGAACCTTTGGGAATTTTGTGGTTTTCTGCAAGGATTTGTCATAAAATGTGATCTGATCGTCATCTAAGTCATAAGAGTATTAAAACATATGATGTGCCTAAAGTAATGACACAAAAAAAAATCTGATCTTTCGTGTCTTTATTGAAAAAACCCCATAAAAACCTCATGACTCCCTGCTTGAGCAATGTTTTACCTACTCTAGACTCATGAACACAGATGTTAGCCAGTTCCAATGATGCCTTTAAATCTTTGACTGTCACTCTGGGTTGTTTCTTTACCTAATTGATGAGTGTTTGTTGTGCTCCTGGGGTCATTTTGACTGACCGTCCACTTCTTGGTAGAGTAGCCACAGTCCCAAAGTGGCTACCCTACCTCCAAACTAAAGACTCTAATTCTAATACCTTTTTCCACGAGCATCATGAGGTACTTTTTCCAGTAGGATCATGAGGTTTTTATGGTTGTTCTCAATAAAGATGATATATTATGGTATGTTATATTTAGTCCAGGTGCAGGATAACAGATTCAGATGGAGTTGCTGTATTATACTTTGTTGACCTTATATGAACTGATCAGAATGACGTTTACAGCAATACATGAAACAAATAACATGAATACAATAAAGTCTTCACCAGTATAGAAACCAAAGTGTATTAGAGAGATAAAGACTTTCACATCATTACTAAAACTAAGTTTGTAATCCCTTAGACTATCACTATAATATGTTACACAGTGATCTCAGCTGTACAACTCAGTTGTATTGTACTGGCGCTCTCACACAGCTTTAACCGCAGGGGTCCCCTGTGATGTTTTGCTCATTAATTTAATTACATTCCATCATTTTATGAGCTTTCTTGACTGGTGTTATGATGATAGGTTTAACATCAGCATGAAACCAGAGTCAGTGCAGTTTTCATCTGCCTACACAATCTAGATCCATGCACATGAGAGGGTAAACACACACACACACACACACACACACACATAGTGTTCCACATAGATACAGAATTTAGTGTACACATGGGGGAACTACATATCACAATAAAACAGACACACACACACACACACACACACACGGCGGGTTTGCATTAAACCTCGCTACTTCATCTGGGTTCGCTTTGTACTCTCTTTGTAGTGCACGTCATTGTGCAGCGCCAATACATCAAGCGCTGTAAAGAGTTGATGTAGGATGTCATAAAAGTTTAGAGACAGTAATATAAAGGCAGGAGAACATCATGACCAGGTAAGTCTTCGCAGTTCCCCCCGTGGATCTGATGCATGAGCTGAATGTAGAGAGTTCGCTCGCTCGTCTTTTTAGGCCGCCAGTATTCCCCACAGGGTGAAGGATGCTCCGAATATCGTAGTTCATCAGGGATACAGTGATGTAAGCCTGTAATCATTAAGGAGGCAGGAGCAGCATTTCGATATTCTCCTAACGGCGAGCACAGCAGCTCCACAGATATGAGAGAATCTTGAGAATATGTGTGTGCTGCTATCGGGTCTCCTCTCTCCTGGGTCAGAGAAAGCCAGAGGTTCCCAACACAAGAGGTTGTGGGAAGTGAAAAGTCTGGTTGTCTGCTAGATCCAGCTGCTGTGGAGACGAGGTCACAGCTTTCTCTCAGGAAAAGCACACAGAGTGCCTGTGGAGGCTTTGCAAACAAGCGGGACACTCTACAAACGAATACACAACAACAACAGCAACAACCCACGAATGCACAAATCTCTGTAACGCTCACTGTTTTTCGGTTTTTATAGATTTCTGCGTCTAGTACAACACAAGACTGCTGCAGTTCGCGGTAAGCTCTGTCCTCTTGTGATTGTGCCAGCTTTGAGAATCTGTCTCGTATTAGAAAGTGACATTAAAAATATGAGGGAAAAATGCAAATAAGCTGCTAATTAAGCAACAGCGCCCGTCTCAGAGAGCATTAAAGAAATGAAGAAATAAACCCAAAGCAAAAAAGCACATCATGCCTTGTGCTGCAAATTGAAGGATAAACCTCGAGTTTCCTTCTTTTATAAGTGGCCGTACGTGCTGCTCTGTCAGTCCATATGTGATATATGGAATGATATGGTAACATGACTAAAGCTGAAACTGTATGAGATGATGTTTTATTTGATGTAATCAGCATCAGTTTACTGATATAATGGTGCAAGATGAGACAAAGCTACAGTTCTTCTGACTTCTAGTGGCCCTCTGTGTCTGTATATGTGTAGGTCGTGCTTCTTTGTGACACAAATGCTCTGGAAGTGATTTCACATTTGCCAAAGGTTACCCCAGGTAAAAGTGTCACTTGTCATCCTAAAGGTCCGTCTTTGATTTTGAGTGAATGCAACCTTTTCAATATCCATTTAGTTTGTTATCCGTTAAAACAGTACAACAGGTCTGTAAGCTACATAGGTGCAAATGGTTTACATTACTTCAACGGCTGGTAACCTTCCTGAGCTGGTGGAGACAGTAAACCTGCACCAGGAACGTAATTCTTCAGACCAGTTCTCACCCAGCATGAAGTTTAACATGACGTCAAAGGAAACAAGATGCAGGGCAGACGACAAAATCTGCTTGCGATCACCAGATTGATCCCTACAGTAACTTCAATTCCACAAAATGTAACATCTGCTTTTTATAGACCTACATATTTCCGTAGCAGTGTTACTGTGCAATCTTGTCTCCAGGAAACTGCACTTAAACACAACTAACATGCAGCAAATACATTGCCAATACAAAAACATTTATTAGACCAGGTTATATTCAGATTGAAGACTCACAAAACACTTTTCCTAACTTTAACAATGTACTTCTGTTGCCACAGACTGGACTATGGATGTGAACCTTTGAGTCAGATGTGTCATGTGTTTTATAATCTGCCATCTTAACTTCTTTTTTGCAAATCTACTCCTGTTAAAAATAATAAATATGCAAGTTTGTTCATTAAAAAAATCTGAACATCTGAATGTGATGCAGCCAGTGATCCTTTTGCTGTTGTACATTTGATATATATATATATATATAAAACAAAGTCCTTTTTTAAAGAGATAGGGTTTTACTGTGACACACAACTACAGCAACAGCTCATACCCCATTGATGCACATTGACCCAGCAGTAAGAGGCTGCAGTTTCACTCCCCTATCAGTTTCTTTCAGTTTGCAGTGGACTTACTTTCCCAGCTGAAGTAAAAAGAGTTGGTTCTCTTTGTTGTCAGTGAAGAAGTTGACAGTAACCTTTAACCAGGGACTTTTTCCCTGGTGTCTTCCCCATGTGTCCCTGCTGTTTGTGACGTCAAGGTGAGCTCAGTGGATCCAGTATGTGGGCTGGCTTTGGCTGAACACTATTTAACTGGTTGTTGCCTAACCCTAACCACACACAGAGCTCAGGAGTCAAACTTGAGTCTCCAATGCAACAGTCATGCACTTTTTACCACTTCATTCAGAAAATATGTTGCGCTGAAACATAATAACATTCCCTTTGAAAGATATACTCATACCTACAGTTTTTTAGGGGACGGGTGAGATCACGTGACCTGAACACTGTCTCAGACACTAGTCAGTCCTCCCTGCACTGGGGTGATACATATGTGCCAAAACTGGCACCAAAACACACTGCACCAAGCCGTATTACAGCTCTAGATGTTAACTCAACATTACCTCACTGTGAAACTATAAAACCGAAGCAGGGAAATGGGAGTGTGACAGAGAAAAAAGGGAACTGAATACTGAACTGATACTCACATGTACAAATAAACCCTCTGGTTTGAGTCCTGTGTACTGGCCTGGCTCATCAACATCTCATCAACAGTTTTTCTTTATATATACAGCATACATATCTAAAACGCAAACATTGCATGATTGATTTGTCTTGTTATAGTCAGATGTCTTTCTGTTGTATTGCTTTTAAGTGGGTTTACTGAATTGATGGGCGCTCATCTCTATTCATATTTTCTTTGCTGTATCTCATTATCTGCTGCTTCACATCTCTCCCAGTATTCGTTGTTTCATCTAATCCAATCAGCTAAACTAAATAAGTTATGCTCCACTTAAAGAAAAGGAAAACTCAAATTCTTCCTGTGGCACATTTACTCAGGAGCAAGTGGCCCAAGGCACAAGAAATCAAAGGACTCTAGTCTTTGAATCCGCTCTAAGCAAAGCTCGCCAGCGGGTGGTCAAGACCGCAGAGAGGGTCACTGGTTCCTCTCGTCCCTCCACGGAGACATCCTGGCTGCAGGAGACGTGGGTGTGAAATACCCCCACTCTCATCTCACTGTCAGAGAGGCTGTACAGACTGATTGTATAGTACTGGTGAAACGCTAGCCTGCCTATGATGATGGAACCAGAGGAAAAGTCAGACATGTCTGAACAACAGTTCGTAAACAACCTACAACATTGTGAGACATGTGGAGTGTGTACCAGCCCTGGTTCACCACTCCTCAGTTCAGTTTGGACAGGTTTTCATCCGCCTTGGTGTTCTGTACACTAAAATTCAAGAAATAAAATTATATAAAACACCCAAGTAAAAGGCTTCACACTCTGGGGCTCTGAATGTTTAAAAAACAATCTTGTCATTTTCATCTAGAACACTTCAGGTCCTAGTGATGATAAACTAAATCCTGTGGAAGTACAGGGACTACTCATCTAGGCCAAAGTCCTTTCTTTATACAGCACACTGGAAGCCTGGCAGGTGTATTACTGTAAACATATTCTTGGACAGGTGGTTCAACTTCACCATGTGGAGACATTTGCAGCACAGTCATCAAATGTAGCTGCGAGTGATTAACATCGTGTGTGTGTGTGTGTGTGTGTGAGAGTATGTGAGGTTAATTTTCTACCTAGAGGAAAGAGATGACTGCGAGTAATTACAAGGGCTCCGCAGGGTGTAGCTGGTGATAACTGTAGCAGATACATTTAACAAGCTACGGTCCCGGCCAGAGACATGCACAGGAGGAAAGCATTAAACACTTGTAAACACGAAGCCAAGCAGGTCATACATACTCAAATCACACAAATCCCACGTGCACACATGGCACGCACCATTAAGGTGCACGGCTGTATCTCCGACTTAGAGTAAAAGTTGTCATGGTTGACAGCGCCTCGAAAAGTCGGTCGCTGCTGGAAAGTTTAGACACCTGCCTGCAGCATTCGACGAAGATGTTGGTAGTTACCAGTATAATGATTTGTATAATGAAGTTACACTTCAAAAAAGTAGTCAGATATGTTAAACACTGTGGCAACCCTGGAGGACCAGTACTTCTAATAAATATTTGAGGGAAACAGTTTTTGAAAAGCCATGTGCATTATATGAAACCATTAGAAGTAATGAACTGATAATTATCAGCCAACTCTGCGGTTCCTACAACCTCAGTGGAGCACTTCAGCATCTTTCAGTTGGTTTTGCAGCACAGAGTGATGTAGTAGTGGGTAATAAAGCTCCAAATTAGTTGGATTTTTCCATCGGCTTTTGGCTGCATCAGGATGAGGGAGGTGTAAAAATGCTAATTGACTTTTTGTCAAGGTAACTAGGGTAATACTAACTTCCAGGTTGGCCAGCAACAACACATCTGTCTGCTCTTACCAGTCGTTTCCATGTGAGCAGCTGGCAAACTCCCTGAAAGTGGCCACACAGCACCAACATTTCTAGCACGTAGCAGCTAAAGAGTCAATGAGGAGTCGGTGGAGCTGAAAAAAGAGCAAAAATGTAGGTGACATAAATGTTAATGTTGCTCTGTAATTAAAGAACTGCTGCTAGCTTGTTCATCCACCTGTTAATCCTTTTTTTACTGCTATTCCTACTTCGATATAGTTATCATGTTGGAAATAAGTGTTGGTATATGTGATCACATGGCCATGCACTCTATGCAGTATATGGGATTATTTTTATATTTACTTGCTGCTGGACAGTGATCTGTGAGCCTAAGTCACCGCTGGATTCTTCTGTAATATATTAGTGAACAAGTGAGTTACAGTTTTGCAAATTGACAGGTGTTGAACGCTGCTGGTGCTGCTGGTGCCAGTGATTTGTAAAGTGAACATTAATCTGTGGCTGACGTTGTCTGCAAAGGCAAGAAACACACACGCATATAAAACGTATAAAATATAAAACTATTAAAAGAAAGACTAATGCATGTTTATTTTTTTTTCATGCAATCTGTTGACAATAAAGAGTTCAGCTTTTATTCAGGTGAGACCACTCCCACATATTTGGTTCTGGACCATCAGTGCATCGAACAGATACGTAGAAACTTTTTTTCTCATCTCGGTGATCAACACCTTTTCTTTTTCTTACAAGCTCGCACTGAGTAATTGATCACGAGGACTCGCATGAAGACAAAATAACTATGATTTGGTGCAAAGTTTGTCCAATTGTGCCTGAAATGGGATGCGTGTAGGTGTCTCTTTATTTTTGTTCTAGGACACAACTAACTCTAAGTCACAAAAACATCTCATTAAAGTCTGCCGTCACTGTCTGTTCTCTACTTTTTGGGTGTGTGTTTGGATAAAATCCATCACAGCAACATTTAAAAATAAGGTGAACAATAACTATCCCTTCAGTGTGATGACACCGTTGCCTGGTCAGTTTGCCGTGGGCTCTACAAGCTGCTCGCTAACTTCCTCCCTTATCATGTGGCTTCCTGGCAACAGGCCAAACCCGGCTCTCCCTTCTCTCTGATGCTGTTGTGCTGCGCGTCCTGTGTGAGACAGGAAGCGAGGCCCTATGAGCAGTGACCTCACCGCAGGAAGTGAGTGGAGAGTGCGTGCAGAAAATCTTAATGCTCCATTCTCTTCAGCAGCCACTGCATAAAAAGCTTCAGCCGTACACACTGTACAGAGCAAATTTTAATTTTAATGTGTACATGTCCAGCATGGCTTGTTAACACACTCAACTAGAGGTGAACACACAACGAATGTATAAAATCTTACATTTTCTACAGAAGAAGAAAAAAAACCCACTAACAACCAACCAACACAATTAATTGGAATGTTATTAACACAAAAAGTCATATCAAGTTTGGAGAGAAAAATGCACAAAATAAAATCCAGAAATAAGACAAATTATCAAAGTGAAACATTAACGTCATCTGTTTTCATTAACTGCTGCTTTCTTTTTTTTTTCTATTTTTCCCCAGCTCACCCCATGTTGGGATGTTGATGAAGTCTGAGGAGAGAAATGACTGAATCCAACAATAATCTCCTCTCTACTGTAGCTGCAGTTAGTGGATGAATACAGTTTCCTCAAGAAGGCTGCTCAACAGTCTCAATGCCCGTGTGAAGCACAATGAGAGCAGCAGGACTCATCCGGGTTAAAGAGCTGACAAGGAGGCTGAAAAATCCACCAGTCAGCTACCTTTTCAGTTCCACCGTGGCGGTGAGTCGGCGAGTCAGTTGAGTGGTGATTTAAAATGAGTGGTTTCAGAGTGGATGGGCTCTGTGTGAGCAAGGTGATGCGCACTGTGGGAAACCAGAGAAGGATCTTGACAACCCACAATCCTTTAGGGTAGAGCCATCTAAGTTGACCACCGCCAACTTTTTTTTTTCCTCCTGCTGTTGATCTTTTTAGTTTGTTTCAGCACTAATGTGATGACTTGTTTTTGAAGCTGCTGGTTATAAGACATTGCTGGGATACACGGCGGTGGTGGAGGAGTGCACAGACACAGCTAGAGAAATACCTGACTTCTGAAGGATTGTGAGGATTTGAACAGAAATGTCCAACAAAAAAAAAAAAAAAAGGCAGAAAACAAAAGGCTTGCTCAGAGCCAAGCCAGCAGGGCTGAATCAGGAACCTTTAACATGCAGTGTTTACAGAAACACATCCTATGAGAGATGAAAGCTCAGGCAAGCTCAGCAATGTCTTAACCTTACTTTATACTTTGCATGAAGGCCCCCGTGCTTCAACAAGAGAGCATCAACATTACCACGTATACCTGAACTTGCCATCTCTTTGTTTGACACACTCAAACTCTGACAGGTATAGTGTTTATACGTGAAATCATACATTGTGTTAAATGTTGCTAAACACGGCATTAAAACCAGGGTCTGCTGTGAGAGGCTGGACCTTGGCCTGGACTACTTTCCTAAAGGGGGAGGGGAGGGCATGGAGAGGAAGGTGAGGCTGGGAGAAGACAATAATGTGTTTGTGTGTGTATTAGAGAGAGAGAGAGAGAGAGAGAGAGAGAGAGAGAGAAGGCCATTGTTGATGTTACGATCCCCTCAGGCTTAGAGGGCTGGTCTCAGTATGTGGAGGGGTGGAGGAATAGAGAGTGTGGGAGATTTACAACAGAGACCAGGCCTTGCTATGGACAGTAGAACAGATAAGGAGAAAGCCTTGACACACACACACGCACACACACATATTTATCAATCAGCCTTGACAGACTCCTCTCCTAACTTTTCAGTGTCTATCTCCTGCTTGGCGTCCTGAGACTGTGAATTGTACTAAATTCAATCCCAGTCGGCGTCACCTTAGAAACCTCTCAAACTGCTGAATCACTGAAAGTGTGATTTCAAGTAAAGCAAACTCAGGTGCAGTCGAGCGTTTTCAACTTTTGAAGTGGTTACATTAGCTCTGAAGCGGTCCGCTCCCTGTGGACTCTCCGTAGGGAGATTACAGAGGAGAAGGAGAAGGAAGCTCGGTATAGAAGAACTGTCAGGTGCAGTGAGTTGCATTTTCGGAGCCTGCCAAGACGCTCGTCTGTCTGAGCACGCTCGTTGATGCGTCTGTAGGACCAGTGGAAGAGCAGGACACGAGAGGAGAGAAAGGAGAAGGGGGTAGGTGCTTTTAACGCTGATTAGCTGCGCCCGCCAACCAACCCCCCTCAAGCCCCAGGATGATGATGAGAAGGAGGTGAGGGATGGACACAGGATACCGTTTCCTGGCAACCACTATCGACTGGGGCCGCAGATCAATCCCCACACTTCTACTGATGGACGGTTATTCTCTTCTTTTTCCTCTTTTTGGTACATGTGTCCTGTAACTTCCAGCTGGTTTCAGCTCAACCTGTCTTTAACACGCTGGGAGCCTAAAAGAATAGCAGAGTTCTCTACAGTGCTGCTACTGCATGAGACTCAGCAGTGGAATCAATACAGGGGCTTTAAAACATGTAATGGGGGCACATAGACAACTACAAGCAAAGCACTTAGAGCAAACATCCCTAAAAGGGTTTGTCACCTAGTGTAAGCTGAAGTTTCCTCTCTGGCCAGCACTGTTGTTGAGCTACTGTAGCAGAAGAATTTAGGTCACATGGGCTGTTGCCAGTGGGATACAGTCATCAAAGCCCTCTCTCGCTCTCTCTCTCTCTATTCCCACCCCTCCTTATTCCTGAGATATAAACTTTGCAAGCTAAGGGAGATGAGGACAGCCTTTACTCTCCCCCTCCTCCCGTTTCCTTCTCTCAGCTGCAAGAGATATGGTCTATCCTCACTCTCTGCGTCCACATGTATGCAACCAGCTGAGCTGAGCCCCCCCTGGTCAGAGTGTAAGCTTACTTCTTAATGCTGCCTTACCTAATGAAAGGGTCTGCTACAAACAAAAATGTAATATTGTCAATGCCAACAATTCAAACTGTCTCAGCAGTTGTGACATTATTCTGTGCACACAATCCCCTCAGTGCGATCTGCATTCATTCGGGAATTAAAAGAGAGTGGTAAGAGTTTTGATTCTGGGAGTTCAGGGTTTAGTTCAGGGGCCACAGGGGTTAACAGCATTAGCACACACCTGCTGTTTTTTAATGAAGAGGATTAGTCTCTGTTCATGTGAGCCTGCGTGTCGGGAGCCCACCCTGGCGCTCACAGCTACGCTGTCTTTACAGCAGAGAGTCCACAGGTCATCAATGAGGTTTCTTAAATTGTTCTTTCAAAAAGAAAAAAATAAATAATAAAAATAAGAGCGGTAAAAAGACTATTATGGTATGCATGGTACATTAGCTGCACCCTGCATATGCTGGGTTGCATTTTGTGGCGTTACATCCTGTCCTGAAGTTAAAGGTCCCGGGTTTGCTTTGTTTCTCCCTAGTTTTATGTCACACACACACACACACACAGACACACACACACACAGACACACAAGCACACCCACATGCAATGAATGCTCCCTCTCCTGTCTCGTTTCACAGTGAGCAGACTTTTTAAATGAGCTATTAGTCTGTCTTCTCTGTAGCACAAAGAAAAAGGTCTTATTGTTGACACAAAAGAGAATCAGTCACACAAATGAGAGTTAAGGGAAGAGGTCCCCTTTAAAGTCTGTTTACCTTTTCAGCCACACAAGTCTTTAAAAGGTTTCCAAATAAGGAGAAGAGAGAAGGTGGATCTAATGTCCAACTGGCTGGGTACAACATAAAGAAAAGAAATCAGGTTTAAAGGATAATTAAGCTTGGGTTATATTTTCATAGTTTTAGTCTGTCAGTTGTCATAACACTGACTGCTTTGAGCATGGCCAAATGGGTGGTGCAACCCCTGACAAGGGGATACACAAGGGTAGTCAGATCTGCCAGATTCTAAAGAAACTATTCAGCATGATTTTATTACATTATTAAATAACATCTCTTTGCCTAAACTAAGTGAGAGGTTTGATAGTGCACTTTAACAGGGACAAACAGCTAGACTGGTTCTGTCCTGAGCTAAAAATGGCTATAAGCAGCTCAAAAGCTAAACAATCACAATGAGAGAGTTTGCACCACCTGTAGGCAAAGATATAGGGGTATAATGATGCTCCAGAGCCACAGTTTCAGTTCAGTGTCCACTGTTCACTTCTTGTTTTGGTCTCTGTTTTTTGGGTGTTGGGGCTTTTTGAAACTTAGATGACAGAAGGAAGAACCGTAACACAAGGCTGCTGATGAGTGGTTTTTGGTCTCGGCTTCGGACTACACCCCAGCTAAGATAACAAGCCTGCTGCCTGTATCTTTAACTTTACCCCTAACCTTTGTGAAATGGTTTGTTTCTGTCTAACTCACCTCCCAGGTGACTATACCGCAGAGTAATAGGAAGAGATGGAGTAAGATGAAGAGAGCCTACTTGAAGCACAGTGGTCCATCTACAAATCGCTCTCTCTTCTCTAATGCCTTGTTTCTTTTGCGGCACATGTGATAGCATTAGCAGATGTTACATTGTTGGTGAGCAAAAAGCCCCTGCTGAGATTAGGGGAAGGACAAGGGTGGTGTAGAGATGGGGGAATAGAATTGGCTTCCTGGTTTAGAAATAACAACAACAAAAATTCACACAAAATGAACCGAAACAAAAACATACAAAAAAAAGAAAACGTGCAAACTTCTCTCATATAAATAGACTACAGTCAACGCATTGTAGAGCACCATGGGAGACTAGAGGAGGTTAGAGTGGTGTCTGTGTATGTGTGCATGCGTATGTAAGACATAATTTATGTTTACCCCTAGTTTGTGTTTGTATATCAGTACAGTGTTTGCATGGATCTACTACTGCTTGTACTAAGAGTTGCAGGAGCCGCTGGGCACAGAGACTTGAGACACATGGATCAGTGGGAAGAGGGTTGTGTTAGAGGAGGGGGCGTCTACGGTCTGTCAATGTCAAGGGGTCACACCCAGTCCTGCAGTGAGCGCTTGCAGTGCACCAGCAGCCGTGGAGCCCCCTTGCTCTGCAGTGTGTTGATGATGGCGTAGATCAGTCCCAAGATGCACAGCACCAGGACCAGCGGGATGGTTACCATCAGGATGTTCATGGTCCGCTCCTCACTGTCGTCCACCTTCAGCACCACATCCACCTCATTTGTGTCTTCCTCGCGACCCTCATGGTAGTCTTCATCGGCGTCCTTGTCTGGGCCTTTGCCCGTATCTTTGTTTGTATCTTTGTCTGTTCCACCATTATCTGTTCTATCCCTGTCTTTGTCCTTATCACTGTCACGTCCTGCGTCTGGATTGAACGGTGGGCGGTTGACATCTGGGTATTTGCGTCCTGAGTCTGTGTCTGTGTCCCTGTCGGGATCCAGGTCCACGCTGCAGCCCATGAAGTCTCGTAGGATGGACTTTGGGTAGCCTGGTTCACTCTTCATGCGGTGGTTGTCAAATTTCCAGTATTTGGAACCCTTGTAGAAGTAAGTGTAAGCTGAAGGAGGCAAGGACAATAGAAAAAAACTGAAGTTAAATGTTTTGGGAAATAGTAAATAGAAAGATAAATAGGAAGATACCTCTGAAACTGATTCTAGCACCTGGTTATCTTAGCCTAAAAATTAGAAACTTGGGGAAACTGCTGAGAAGCAGTTTTATCCTGTTCCTAGTGTAACTAACTATGAAAACCAACTACTACTGAGTAAAGCTTCATATTACCTGTGCAGATATGACACTAAAACCTATAATACATACATATATATATATATATATATATATATATATATACAGTGAGGGAAAATATTATTTGAACCCCAGCTGATTTTGTAAGTTTGCCCACTAACAAAGAAATGATCAGGCTATAATTTCAATGGTAGGTTTATTTGAACAGTGAGACACAACAATGACAAAAAAAATCCAGAAAAATGCGTTTCAAAAAGAGTTATAAATTAATTTGCATTTCCATGAAGGAAATAAGTATTTGATCCCCTATCCGGCAGCAAGATCTCTAGCTCCCAGGTGGATCTTATACAGGTAACGAGCTGACATTGGCAGCCCTCTCAGCTCGTTACCTGTATAAAAGAGACCTGTCCACAGAAGCAATCAATCAATCCAGATTCCAAACTCTTCACCATGGCCAAGACCAAAGAGCTTTCCAAGGATGTCAGGGACAAGATTGTGGACCTACACAAGGCTGGAATGGGCTACAAGACCATCGCCAAGCAGCTGGGTGAGAAGGTGACAACAGTTGGTGCAATTATTCGCAAATGGAAGAAACATAAATTAACTGCCAATCTCCCTTGGTCTGGAGCTCCATGCAAGATCTCACCTCGTGGAGTTTCAATGATAATGAGAACGGTGAGGAATCAGCCCAGAACTACTCGGGAGGAACTTGTCAATGATCTCAAGGCAGCTGGGACCATAGTCACCAAAAAAACAGTTGGTAACACACTACGCCGTGAAGGACTGAAATCCTGCTGTGCCCGCAAGGTCCCCCTGCTCAAGAAAGCCCATCTACAGGCCCGTTTGAAGTTTGCCACTGAACATCTGACTGATTCAGAGGAAGACTGGGTGAAAGTGTTGTGGTCAGATAAGACCAAAATCGAGCTCTTTGGCATCAACTCAACTCGCTGTGTTTGGAGGAGGAGGAAGGCTGCCTATGACTCCAAAAACACCATCCCCACTGTCAAATATGGAGGTGGAAACATTATGCTTTGGGGGTGTTTTTCTGCCAAGGGGACAGGACAATTGCACCGCATCAAAGGGAGGATGGATGGGGCCATGTACCGTCAAATGTTGGGTGAGAACCTCCTTCCCTCAGTCAGGGCATTGAAAAGGGTCGTGGTTGGGTACTCCAGCATGACAATGATCCAAAACACACGGCTAAGGCAACAAATCACAGGCTCAAGAAGAAGCATATTAAGGTCATGGAGTGGCCTAGTCAGTCTCCAGACCTTAATCCCATAGAAAATCTGTGGAGGGAGCTGAAGGTTCGAGTTGCCAAACATTGGAGAGGATCTGCAAAGAGGAGTGGGCCAAAATCCCCCCTGAGATGTGTGCAAACCTTGTGGCCAACTACAAGGAACGGCTGACCTCTGTGATTGCCAACAAAGGTTTTGCCACCAGTACTAAAGCACGTTTTTTCGAAGGGATCAAATTACTTCTTTCCTTCGTGGAAATGCAAATTAATTTATAACTCTTTTTGAAACGCATTTTCTGGTTTTGTTTGTCATTGTTGTGTCTCACTGTTCAAATACACCTACCATTGAAATTATAGACTGATCATTTCTTTGTTAGTGGGCAAACTTACAAAATCAGCTGGGGTTCAAATAATTTTTTCCCTCACTGTATATATATTATGTAGCTTGTATATTTGTATAAGGTTATTTGTTATATGCATAACAGAAAGTATCATTAATGTCCTTAACAAAGTCTCTGGAGACTGGTTCTCTCCTCCTCCATTTTCACTTTAAATTTCAAAATACACCTCTCAACACACAAGCAACCACACACATCAACCCCCTCTCTCATAAATGATTGCACAACCACACCCTGATTCTTTGTCTAGGGTTTGCCACTGTCTGCCCCTTGCTCCTCCTTGTTTTTTACACATGCAGTACACACACACACACACACACACACACACACACACACACACACACACACGCACACGCACAGACAAAACACTCTTTGTGTCTCTGCTCACCTCCATCATCACTAAGGAAGGCCCCCTTAGGAGAAGAGGGCACTGACGATCCCCAGATGCTGATGGGTTTTGGGTAGCCTCTGTCTGCTGAGCGTGACTGTTCGTTGAATCGCCAGTACCTGTAGGCAGTAGCGATGAAAGTTGTTACTGTTTATCATCTGTCTAAACAAGAGCAGAACTGAATATTGTATAGTGTAGTGTGAATAATATAATCTGTATTTTACCCTAGTATACACTTGTATTGTTTCTTTACTACGGCAGTGCAAAAAGAGGTCAATGTGTTTGTATCATAAATGATTTATTTTATCTTCTCTCTAAAGTGCTGATACCACATACAGTAGACTATTATACTAGTTAACATGTGGATGAGATGCTTTAAGGTTATACTGTGAGGCTGTAGGTTACATTACCAGTCCCCTTGAAAGAAGTAAGTGTAGCCCGATGGCTCCCACCAAATGGCTGTGTCTATTCGGTCGTAGGGAATATCATGACCATAGTGAGTTAGCTCCAGCGGATAGCCTGGTTCCAGGTTAGCCTCCCTAAAAAGCCAAAATCTGTTTCCTGGGAGTAGAGTAGAACAGAGAAGAAAGCAGCGTGGATAACTAAACACCCCTTTTGATGCATACCGTAACATGACAAGCCCTATCCTAAATAACCCTTCTGGACTCTGGAAAATGTTGCTGGAAAAACGCACACAATCATATGACAGGTCCTGTATATGATATGTATACTTGGCTACACACATGTAGAAACAGATGTACATACAAATCCACATACCCCTCATGCATACTCATTTAAATTTCTGGCACAGAACATGTTGAATTATTGAAATTGACTGAGAAATAAAAAGGAGAACAATAAGAACAGCCCAGGAAACCAACCCAGCATTTACACACACTTGTAAATTATCTGAATGTAATAATGATATCTTGGCGAGCAATCAAAAAACACAGCAGAAGCGAGTACGACATCATTGACTAAGGAGTTTGGGTTTGGCTTATAATTATCCACTAGGAGCGGCTTGTCTCATGTCAGGCTAAAGCAGATTTCTAGCTGAAGGGAAGGTTTTATTGTTTTTGACTTTGTCAGACAGGGAGACTCTGTTCCTCCTGGTACCATTACATCTCTCCTCTTGGCTCCAATATGGCTTTCCCTCCCTCTTTCTCCTCCAACCACTCACCCACCCATTCATCCACCCACCTCCAGCCCCTTGCTCCTTGTTTAAAATGAAAGCTCTACACTCAGCATCTGGAGAGGTTGACGCAATGCTAATAATACCTGATGAAAATTATTTAGAAGAGGCCCTGGGCTGTTTTGGAGCAAAAATAACCACATGCTGTTATGAATAGATGGTATGTTCATGGGAAAGAGTGGGGGGATTGCCGTTTAGGAGTATGGATTAAAAATAGATAAGAGATTTTTATTTCCTTCCAAACAACTCTATAGAAAAGTCTCACCCCATTCAGTCATCATGTCAAAAGAAGACTGAATTGCAAAAACAACAAACACCTGTATAAAAGTTGACTGAGCTGCTTACCTTTAAAGAAGACGAACCTGCCGTCGTGTCTCTCGTAGGCAGCATCTATGTCTCCAGGTAGACCCCTCCAGAAGTGGCCGATGGGCATGGGGTAGTTATCCAGAACCCTATTCCTACGGACTCGCCAGAACCACCGGCCCTGAGGACACAATATAGGGAAAAAACTGTGTGCTTGAGTGTTGCTCTAAGTAACTTTTCAAACATACATTCACAAAGGGTTAGAGGCGAGAAATGATGCACAGACAAAGGGTTTTAACTGTTTGTCTCCCTCAGATCAGATAGCACTGTGGCCATTAAAGCAAGCTAAACTCTGCTGAATAACTAGACCAGAACGTACAATAAACCAACAATAGCGGAACATTAGCAGGCTAATAATAGTCAGTCTCTGCTCTGGTGGCTTTATCACATCCTTGTAGTGCACTCTCGCCGTTAATCACAGCCTGCAACAGGAAACTTTTATAAAGAACAGTGAGAGTGATTTCATTATCAGGCCAGCTGTACAGCAATACATTTTAACCCAAGCACAGAAACAAGCGCTCGTTGGGAATACTCATATTTACTGTATTTGCTGTGCACACAAGCCAGCAGAAAGATTTACACTGAAGGCCCACAGACTCATTCATAAGTGGTGAGTCAGTAGCCCTGCTTGTCCTGGATAATGTAACACTAAAATGCTCAGTGCTGCTTCTTTCTGGCAAGCACAACTAGTTTTGTCCTTCATGCAGGACGCGCTGGCAGACAGAACGGCGCAGGACAGTATGGAGTGGAACAGAACGGAGACGGGCTGGCAATCGCTGAGAGAAGCAGGACGAGGCTGAACCAAACAGACTGCATGCTCTTCGATTTGTGTGGTCTGACAGCTCCTTGCGTTGACCAGATTAAGACTCAATTGACCATATTAGTCCTCAGCAGAGTAGACCAGATCTACAGGGAGTTCCAATCATGCTCAGTGTGCTCTTCTGGCTGTCTGTATGTCCAGCCCTGTGCTAAGAAGAAATACTATAAGTGAACGAAAGAAACCATTTCCCTATAGATTGACAGCTCCTTTGTTCTTTTAATGAACATGACTGTAGAGAAGAGCTGTTACTGATAACAGCAGATTAGTCCCACTTACACTATATTTCCTTAAAGGATTTTCTCAGAATAAAAATGCAGAGTAATAGCAGAGAAGAACAAGCATCATCTCACCAGCTCTGCGATGCAGCACTCTGCAATTTGAGCAGTGCTTTGATGTAAAAGCTAACATCATCCTACAAATGTTTAGGATATATAATGTTAACTCCCTGTTTGGGTTATTTCTATTAGCTAGAGTTAATTTGGGATACTGATTAATGCTGTTGAGACTGTGGATGTAATAACATAGACATGACTGGCTCTTTACATAAAAACTTTTCGACCATGTGCAGCACATGTCCAGGAAGCATGATGCCAAGTTTTATACGTACTGGTCAGTATCAGTTATAGTCAAAGTCTATTTACATTATAATAGATATTTATAGGTTTGACAGGGAATCCATAGACCTTTGAAACAAAGATTTAAAAAACAGTTTGATGTCTAAATATTCTATTCTATGAAAACGCAATAATGCAAGCAAAAAACTCAACGCAGTTTTCATAGCCAGCTTTGCAGAAACACAATATTTTTTATATTTTAACTGCATGGCAATGGGTTTAATGTGGAATGTGGAATCTAGTTTAAAATAACGTTGACACTGTTGAACATGTTCAGATCTCTGTTGGGTATATTCAGTTCCCTGTTGTTAGGGTTAACTGTCAAATATCAAAATTTCAGCTATCATGGTATCATTTCTAAAAGTGAGGCTGAAGCTGCTTTACAGTGTTCTCTGTCCAGCTGCTTCTAATATCTGCAAACCTCCTCTGACCTCTCCTACTGAAACACATCATTACTTATCTTTGTAGATCTGCTCTATGTGTAGGCTGTCACTGGACTAATCCTGAATAGGAAGAAATACACATGCAGACAGTGAACTGTATGTTCTGCTGGTATTTCAGTTCATTTAAATGACAGTGATTATGCAGATGTAAAATAACAAATACTAAAAGTACTGGATTGTATAATATCAACAGCAACTTACAGCAAAATGATTGCTTTCTAAGAAATACAGTATCTCTTAAAGGTAAAAACTCTGCTAATAGCTCACTGCTGCTTCAGCCCTTGTTAACATTTTGTTTGGGTCCAGAGGCTCTTTAAAGCAAACACCTGACCACACCTCACCCGTTTAACAGTGTTCCTTCTCATAAAATACATCGGCCCTGTTGGTTTACAATCCACAAGGACCTGATTAAAAACAGGCCTCTTGTTGGCCCTGCACACACAATTTGTCTTAAACTGATTCTCCAAAAAAGAATAATTACTGACACAGTATATTTGTCAGAACAGCTCCTCTGTTGGAAGCCGAATGAATTTCCAAGCAAGGGCATTAAATAAACCAATGGGAAGGTATGCATGTTACTTCTAATGTTGTATGCTCATCAATTGTACAAAGCTAGGAGTTACAAATGCTCCTATTTCCCAATGCTCAAAGCATTTACCTTGAAAACAAACATCTCTCCTCGAAGCATTGCAACTGTGTCAAAGTTCCCTTCACAGATATTAGGTCCATAGTGATCTGGTCTTTCGGTGGTCCTGGGGCGGTCAGGCTGCCGAGGAGGTGTTTGTGGTGGCCTAGGCTCTGGACGACGGGGTGTCACGGTGGGAAGAGCCTGAGTGGGGCCACTGTCTGGTTGACCTGCAGGAAAAAACAAACACAAAATATAGGACTACCTGAAGGAGACAAAGAATCACTTAAAAACGTCCAGCTTGAAATTGCCTAAATTCAATTATTATAAACTTTATGCTGTTAGTATCAAAATTTTGCTTTCTTACTGAGAGTTACAGTAGATGAGAAGATTGATTCCGTAACAGCCAGGAGATGGTTAGCTAAACCATCTAATCTATTCAAAAGTAAAAAAGATCTACAAGCACCTCTAAAATTCATTAATTAACAACTCCACTTGTTGCCTAGGACAAAAATAAGACATTACACATATCTAAAATGTGTCATTTTAACACTTTGATTTTAGGTACAAATTAAACAAAGGGGCATATAATGTGTTAATTAGTTAGTTTTGCAGGTGCTTCAGTTTCTGTGCTATGTTGATATAACCATCTCATTCATGACAACCAGACACATGCTCTCAGCTAAGATGTCATTTTATTCCTTTAATATTTCTGAAATATCAGTTAATTCATTTGGTACTATAACATAAGGTAACTTAATTATTAATTATTCGTCACTGTCATCTAAGAAACATCATACCGTAAATCTGCTGTATGCCCCGCCGGTCGTCTTCAGGCAGTTGGAAGTTCTCAGTCTCCATCCACTGGTAAAAGGGAGCCATGATGGCCAGTGGGTTGTTGGAGTGCTCTAAACCCAGGGCATGACCGAGCTCATGGATTGCTACCAGGAAGAGGTCATTACCTGAATGGATATGATAGAGCAAACGGACAAGTTAATGGAGAGGGGGACAAGAGAGACAATATCCATCCAACTGCTTATCTTGTTAATGGACATGGGGTGTGGGGGGTCCAAACCGCAGAAAAAAGGTCTCGTTAATATATGAGAATGCCTGTTCATTGCCCTCTCAGATATATGATACTGATAAAAATCTCCACAGATCTCACCCACAGAAGGCACGCTAATGATACATTTCTAACATTTCTAACCCGTGAAAAGATGCTGTTGTCCACTTCCAACACAGCAATTACACATTGACAAGGTCGTAACTTGGATGTGACACACTGACCATTGCATCAACTTCCTTTCTAAACCAAAGAAAACCTGGTTTAGGGTTGGCCAACATAATCCTATAAGATTGTGTCTGAAGTAAAGCCAGGAACAGTTGGGTACTTCCCCTTTCTTCAATACCTCTTTGTTGCCCAAGTCCTGCTCTCTGTGAACTTTGAACTTTGTCTGCCATGCTGACGCTGGTTGGTCAAATCTGGGCTAATGACAACATGCTTTTAGAGAATTGGGACTTGATGATGTCACTGTAGAGCAGCGGAAGAGGAAATGCTCTGGACGTCCGTCTGTGCATCTGCTCATTTCCTCAACAAACACACTAATATAAAACACAAAAAGATGCACGCAGTTCATCTCCCCCCAGCATCTATGATTTCAGTCACATGAACGCCCTCGTGCCATGCTAGGTTTCAGCAAACACTCAAGGAGAGAAAACAGCAGAGGCCAGGACAGAGTGCTACTGATAGCTGAGGATGAATAAAAAGAGAAAGAGACAGCATTGAGAGCAGATAAAGAGGCCTCTGTTAGGTAACCGTGACAACCATTCACTTTGACAGAGAAAAGCTGGAGTAAACTTCAAACATCTCAGTGAAGTTTGACGTCCAGCCAAGACGTATAATTCTCAATACCCTACACACACATTGTCATTCAAGTCATATTTCAGCTCTGTGAAGCTTTGTTCAGTTGTTTATCACGTCTCACACTTTATTCAGCAGCAACTAAGGGAACTTCCAGTGCAAAAGAAAAAAAAAATAAAACACTATAAAGCAGATCCCTGACAACCAGAACACACTCTCCAAGTTCACTCTGCCTTTGCCAATCACTTACTCACATCTGAGCACAAAGAACCACAAAGGCTTGTGACCTTTTCCCACTACTAGCCCACAGTGTTTCTTATGTATTTAGGCATGTTTGAGTGTGCATGTCAACAATTTGTTTGGATAACACGTAGAAGCTTTCTGTGTACATTGCCACAAAGGCTGATTAATCCTATCATGCGTCAAGACAACATTTTTAGACAACTGACTGGATAAAAATAATTTCTGCCTTTGCCCTTAAACGCTGTTAATTGTTTATATGAAACTATTGATCCCTACGCTAAAGACAGTTATTGTTCGACCCCACCCAAAACGTGGTCAAAGGTCAGAGTTTCATGCCCTAGGACACTTGAGCAGAGAGTAGATCTTTAAACATGGCTCATAAGGCCTCACTCTTCATGTTAAACGAATCGACTTTTTATGTGTGATTCAGCATCAGTATCAATAACAAACATTAATATTTAGCTGGACAATGCTATAACAACAATAACAATCTGTTTCATTGCTGATGCATGAATGTCCATAAATAGTAAAAAACTGTCAGTTTTCTGTACAACATTAGCAGCTAAGATATGTTTAGTTTGTTTAGTTACAACTAATACTGTAAAATCTAAATCAAATATGCATATCTGTATTTGTATATTAGAGAAGGTGAAACAACAATATTAGACATATATTAGAAACTGTCAGTCTGCTTCTGAATCAGTCTGCATCAGGTTTCCCAGCAACTCTGAATGACATAATGTAACAGTTAAATAAAAACCACATCATGTTGAAAGGTTTAACACCTGTCCACCTACAGTCAGACCTGATCGTAATTTAGTTATACTTAGCCTTTAAGTCATGTACTGTAAGTAGTGTAAAGCAACAAAGGGACCAGTCTACAGAGCTCCCAGAGTGGAACACACACCCACTTACTGTGGCATTTCACCGTCCCTGTGATCTGTCCTGCAACACATCCCACACAGCTGATTACACAGATACAGACACACACACACACACACACACACACACACACACACACACACACACACACACACACACACACAGACCTATGTGAACAACAAAGCTTAGCTTTCTCCATCTGCTGTGTGTTATGTAGATAACAGGGCAGGAAAGCTCATTGTTGCCACAAGTCGCTTGCTGGTCATCGGGTGAATAGGTGCAGATCAAGAAGAGGAGTAGTGAACACTTGTTAAAGATTCTTAAAAAAGAAGATGTTTTCAGAATCCTCAGTTCTGCATATGTTTAGTTTAGTGTTAGAAATTGTGTGCTATAGTTATAATTCAGTTTAGTGTGCATGTTAGTAGAAGTGTAAAAGCCTGAAGCAGTGAGAGATGATCATATCATTTGGATGTCATTACAGCTTCCTAACAATTTAATTGGGGATAAATTTGAGAAGTATCACAAGGTGCAAGTGGGCTCTCATGATGTCACCAAGTTTCTATTTTGAACCTTTACGGCTATAAATGGAGTAGCAGCAACTGAGAAGTTAAAGATGATGTAGCTACTGTAGCTGAACTATACCAACTTTAGTTATCTGTAGATGAAAGTGACGGGGGCAGCTGCATTTGCAATCCATTACACACAGTAGATCCATTACAACCTACGCAACATGACATGCTGAAAACTACAGACACCTACAAAAATGAAAGAGACCTGAAATCCCTGGCTACACACACATAAATATAGACTTACAACACAAACGCACTGTGAAGCATCCACCCTGCTGTGTCTTAAATAACACTTTTAGACGTTTTCCCTTGCTTAATATGTTCAGAACATTAGTTTCCTTCATATGTATGGTTTTCCACTCAAGTTCCCTGTAGCATTCAGCTGTTGCACAGCAAAATGACCCTGTTCCCTAAAATCCACAACACAACATACACTGCAGATTGAAGGTCACCATTTACCTTGTACGTTGTGGTTTCCTATAGTCCATGGTTCATCAGAGTCAAAATGTGTGTCCCCTCCCATCCCAGGTCCAGGGAAGTAGGCATGAGCTAGAAATCCCCCCTCCCCATCAAAAGGAGAACTGTCTCCATGAAAACCCGATGCGAAGAAGATCATGATGTCGGGCTCTTTGCGGCGTCCATATTTGATCTCCTGGTAAGGGATTTCGTCAAAGGTCAATGGGGTGACGCTCTCCCACACTTTAAAGGCCCGTCGGATGGCCTCATATGAGTTATACTCCCCAATCTTGGGAGTGTAATTCTGGATACTATGGGAAAAAAGAGGTGATAAGAAAAATAAATCCAGTGTCCTGTATCTTTGCAAGCAAGGCACATCCATTGGTTCACAGGCAGTTTGAAAAAATACTGTTTTTCAGTTTTACTACGTTCTCAAATTTTGAGTACAGTAACACACATACGCATTATCCTGTTACAGATTCTGATTTATGTGGTAAATGTATTCTTAATACAACAAAACTAACTGACAGAAATAAAAAAACATAATGTGTAATTACACAATCAATTAAGTATGACTTTGTGTATTTACTGTACAATTTAGCAGGTTCGCACAAACAAAATGTATTTTTGTTACCTGTAAGTAAGATGGCTCTTGTTCCATTTATGTCCGGTAAGGGCATAGCGCTTCCGCCGCACGTTGGTTTTGATCTGGCCTCCAAACTTGTCAGGTACACCACAGCGGGGTCTCTTCATGGCACTGAAGGAGTTGGGGGTGGAAAGGAAGAAGCACCCAAGAGAACAGATGAAGAGGAGGGTTTGACGTTAAAACCTTTACTCGCTCTTCTTGATGTCTGTGCACTTTTTCTTGTTTAATTTACAATGTACCTTTGAGCTGCCTACTGCAGCCAGGCCACTGAGCAGCCAGGGAGAATGTGCAACTTGCTCAACTGTTATTATTGAGTGATGAGAAAGACATTACTCACTTTGATATCAGGCAAACTCTAGGCCCAATCAAACTAACAAATACCTTTTAGAGATTTTGCCAAATTTTAAACAAATATGAACCTGCAGTGGTCTGCGGGGCTGCAGTTTGGGAGCTTGTCCATTTTTCCAAGTCTGTGTAAGTATTAACGTACAAAAACAGCCCAAATAAGCCCTACTGACCTGATGGTTTGAGGATCCATCTGTCCAGTGACCTCTAGGCCATAGAAGCGCTGCATGTCGCTGATGGCACTCGACAAGATCTGCGCTGATCGCATGGTTGACATCTGTCTGCTGGCCTGGGGCAGGTAACCATACCTCCTCAGCCACGCCTGGAGACACACAAGTAGAAAAATATAAAGGAAACTCTTACAATTATAACAGTAAAATGAGTAACAGTGCTATTTCTTCACACAGAATAATTTGATGCTGACTCAAAGCTCATTATGAGAGTGACAATAAAATAAACATTTTCAGAATATATCTTTCATAATAAGCCTTTAATCCTTAACAGCTTATTCCACACAGACATGATCAAGTCTTGCAATATTTTAATGTGATTAAGAAGTAAATTATAACATCAACAGCAACTTTTTTGCAGCATATTTGTGATGCAACTGGGCAGCTTAAAGTATGTCTCCTCCTCAACTCCAGCTCTGTGTAATGACTTGACAGTCATTACACAGATTTGCCTTGGTACTCAGGCAGGAAGAGTACACTCACTATCTGTTACTTTATATTGATCTTGAAAAGGACACATGTTGAAACAGTCAAAAGTGATTATATGATAAAAAATAAAAAATCCCTTTTCTCAACTTTATTCTGCAGTGCACTGAGTTGCATTTATTGTTTTGTACATACAAAGGAAAAGTCAGGGAGGAGATCAACACTGTGAGGCTTTCTTCTGGGAGTATGTGACCAGAAGACCAGGGCTGGGAGTGGGGGTTAATGGCAGACTTGAGGGAGAAAACGTGATACTTGACCCAATCACAGATGACGCAAAGTCTATCCCACCTGTTATGTAGAAACTTAATATCACACACACACACACACTCAGCCTGCATATTGGGTAGTCTGAGATACTAGATACGCCTATGCACAGCCACACTCCCTGTGGTGGTGCAGGGAATGTAAAAAAGTGTGTGCATATGTGTGTGTGTGCACGCATCTATGTGTGAGCGTCTGTGCATGGACGTTTACACCCATCTTTCACAATGCAAAATACTACTTGATAAAGCTCTGTATTTACTTACCCACTCCTTTAAAGTCATAAAAACAAACTTGCCTCTTTCAGCCTTTCTCTCTCTGTCCCTCTCTTTCTCTCTCACACACACACAAACACTCACATACAAATATGAATTGGTGGAGTTGAAAACTCCCAACAAAGACAAGACAAAAGGTTTATGTGTGTATGTGGATCCTGCACAGACAAAACATCCCTACAGTCCAATGAAAACAAATTACAAAGGGTCTCCCAGACCCTGCACTGTCTACACAAGTACAATATGACTAGATGTACTAAAAAGGCCAACAGGCAGTAGGTGTGGACTAATCTGAAATCAGAGGAGAGGGATATTATCAACACCAAGCAACTGACTGGTTATATTAAGCCTCTACTTAACTTCAACAAAGCACTTTTCAACTGTATTATGCTTGCATATATGTCCTTCGTCTAACATAAGACCAGTCTATACAGTGCTGGTGTGATCAATCATCATGACGTGAACGAATAATTCTATTATAATATTAGAATAATCTATTATTGTCAAATGCTGAGCTGAGTCTGACACATCCTGACAGGGTCTCATCCTTTGTGATCAATTAAAGGTAGTAGATGACTGTTGTCACCCACTTCACGGACGGTCTTTGCTGAAGTTGCATTTCTCCTCTTGAAACTGAAACTGAAGCAAATCCTGCAAAACGGTAAGGTGTTCGTATGCTCCTTTGTCAAAAAAAAATTACATTCAACACTGTTTCTCCAAACTCAAAGATCGATGGTGAAATCGAGAGTAACTCAGAGGTAAAGTGCAGTAAGGTGATATTCTTTGTTCCTGTGCACCTGAAACCTCAGTGACCTTGTTTAAGCCCTCAGGCTACAGAGTATCTATCCTGAAGCGCTCAAACATTTGAACCCTGATTCATCTTTACGTCATTTCTCCAAAAACATTTGTATAGTCTGAATTGTTTTACATCTGTTCTAGTTTGTTTTTAGCAGATGAGAGGCAAAAAAGTGTCACTTAAACACACAGACTACAGTCAACATGTACTCTAGCACGTACAATCTACAATCTACTGCACAAGAAGAAATAACTGTGCAAACTACAGGTGACAGTAGTAGTTTGTATTAGTCCTTCAAAAAAGGAAGACTAACAGTATATAGAGTTTAAACAGATGATTTATATATATTTTTTAATTGCCTAATATGTAATAGACAATGGCGTTTTCAACCATTGTTTGGTTGCACTGAACAGCCAATCATAGTGTTCTCTCCCACCGAATAGTCAACACACTGGAACAGTAGAAAAGTTGCAGACAGGGATCCAACAAGTGCTAACGGCAAAAACAAAACTAGGGCCACAGACATTCACCAATGGCCTAACAGTGACCGAAAGCTGGCCGTCAGCTTGTGAGTGGGTTTATAAGTTTGTGTGTGTGTAGGAGCAGATAGGGCTGAACTGGACTTGACCCTGACCCACCTCTGCCTTCAGATAAGGAAGCTTCAAACACATTGGCACACATTTAGATGCACACACACTCTCTCTCAAAAATAAATATGCACTTCCTGAAACACTATCTAAACACTTTCTCTCTCCCTCTCTCTTACAAACACACTCACCGTTCAAGGTGAGGGAAACAGGTGTTAGAGTTCATAAAACTCTTTCATCTCCAACAATTTTACCATACACTTTTACTCTTACACAAAAATGAATATGACACCAGCAACAACATATCAGGTGAACAATAATGGAAGAATACAAAAGAAACAATCTCAGGTAGGCTAATAAGTAAAAAAAAGAGCCGAGCTTCATTTCATCACAAATGCAGCATCTGAATTCAACTGTCAAACCTTTTAAAGCATGCTAATTCCTTCAGATGAGTTTAGGAAAATAAATGAATTTCCTGAATGGAAAAAAACATGTCCACAAAAGACAGAAGATCTTTCAGGAGCTGATTAGTATTGAGTAGTATTGATCGTTGTTTCATGTCTGCTAATGCCGTTCATATTTCATACTGTCTGAGGATGAAAACAAAGCACTTAGCAATGCAGTAACGCAGCCAGCAATGATCATCCAACCGCAACACACACTGAGGGAGAAACAGTGGACTAAAATTGCAATTCCCATTTGAATTCCAATAAATGTGTTCTAAAGGAAAACCCAAGCACTGGTTGGGTGTAATTTCCAACACGCATGCATCTTTTCATATTCCGGGCTCTTCTCCCTGCTCCTTTGTGATCGACTTCTCTACAGGGTTTTTGCCTCTGTTGATGTTTGTGTCTTTGCTGTGTGTGTTTTTGTGTATATCCGGGCATCTGATGTTGTTTGTACACACTCTCACCCTTTCATGCAAATACAGTGACAAGAGTACAAGTATGTGAACCTTTTGGAATTTCATGGTTTTCTGTATTAATCTGTCATAAAACATGATCAGATCTTCATCTAAGTCAAGATTATTAAGAAATATAATGTGCCTAAAATAATAACACAAAGAAATTATGATCTTTTATGTATTTACTGAGGACAACCATAACAACCTCATAGTGCTAGTGGAAAAGGTATGTGAACCCTTGGAATAATGACCTCAAGAAGCTAATTGGAGTAAAGTGTTAGAATCAGTTAAGAAAATTAGTTTGGAGGTCTGGACTAGAGCTACTTTGACTGACAAAAAACACACTTTTGAGTATTCTCCGCACAAGAAGAAGATGCAAATGTGAACCACGTCTCACCAAAAGAAGCTTTCAGATGATCTATGATATGAGAATTGTTGATTTACATAAAGCTGGAAAGGGTTACAAAGTGATGTAAAGACAGAAATTCACAAACAATCTACAAATGGAGACATTTTGGGACTTTGGCTACTTTACCAAGAAGTGGGGGGCCAGTCAAAAATGACCCCACTCATCAATGAGGTAAAGAAACAACCCTGATCCATTAATGCAAAAAAACCATGAAATTCTAAAAGGTTCACATACTTTTTCTTGCCATTGTATTTACAACACCCTGTAGTCGGGTACAAGGGCAGAGCTGCGGTGCTGTTGAGAAGATATATGAAGGCATATGAGCCCCTGCTGCCCCTCACTCCCAGCGTTGCTACAGTAAAGTATTTCAGTCTGGCCGCTCACCTTGCTTCATCAGCTGGGCTGAATACAAAACAACTCTTAGACAGCACGAGAAATAGGGGAGTGCTTATGCGTGTGTGCGCTCGGCCTCGTCTATTAAATGGTCTTTCAAAGAGTCCTTGAGCTTACCTGCCAAGACCAGACCCAGCAATATACAAGGAGATGTAAAACCTGCCAAGAGTGTGTCTTTTTAAGTGTGTCTGTGTGTGTGTCCACCACAATGTCAGCCAAGATACTAACAGAGCTTTTATTCTGAATCTTGGTCTGTTGCCATTTCTTACCCCCCAGAAGTCCTACCAAGAGGATGGATAAGTAAATGGAGCAGTGAAAGAAACAGACAGACAAGAAGAGGAGAATTAAATTATTCCGTTTGAAGATTTCATGAAGCACTCTTGTGTTAGAGAATTTAAAAACACACATGCTCAGAGATCGTTCTCATCTGTAGTGATCTTTGTGGACGTGGTGACAGCCAATCACAGGGGAGTAAGGGGGAAGTGGCTGGAATGTGAAGAGACGACATGTTGCAGATTATATGGATACAAAGAGGATACAGATTGAGGAAGTTGTCAAGTTATGTTCTATAATAAGTCTCACCTCTCACCATTTCTACTCTGCTTTAATCACAAATTGCTGTTGTGCTGGTTTTACACTGTCTCCACAGCCGTCCATGTTTCTCTATGTGCACTTTCATCCTCTTTTTCTCCTATTCACAAGTTTTCTATCACAGCTCTTTCTCTTCACACAACAGGGTCCATTGTATTCACTAAGATGCCTTCGAATCCCAGGCCCAGCATGCCTCTGCACGGTGAGTGTGTATATGTGTGTCCCAGTTAGAGAACAGCTGTCACATTCAGCCATCACATGCTGCACAGCTGAGACTGACCGCTACAATCCCTGTCAACTTTCCCCCTCCATCTGCCTGCCTTTCTTTTTCTAATTCATAAATAACTCCATCACAGGTTTCTCTTGGTGGCCGTAGTGACGTTTCTTTTGTTTTTTTGTCAGAATTTCTGAGTTTTCTTGCCACACACATTCGATAATCCCTCTCTTCTTTCCTTCATCCTTTTAACTTCCCACTGCATCCCTTTTGTCCAGACAGAGTAGGAGGTGAGGTCTCGGTCCAACTCCTAAACACATGCATTGCACTATATTTCAACAGTGAGGATCAGGCTGAACTCCAGACACGTTTTTTTCAGCTTGTGAATTAACTATAGAGTAGGTGTACAACATAGTTTCAACACAATCCAACACAGTCTGGATTTGTTTTGAAGATACAGGCTACTTTGAAACTATGGATGCACAAATACTGTAACAAAACAACTTTCAGTCCAACAAATTAACTGTTACTGCTGCTTGTAAAGTGCGATTAAAAGAGAGCAAGACGAGGTGTGTTTATGAATGATTAACATCCCTAATCCTAAGAGCATGTTTCTGTTTACATGTTATCTAATTTTGCTTGTTTATAGGATGGTCATTCACATATATAAGCCATTAGTCTACCATAAAGTACTAAAATACTTGCAGTTTTACTTACATCTAACAGACACATTGATCTGAACTTTCACTCAGTGCTGTTGCAGGACCATTGCAATATCCTCTGAGGTTCAAAATTTCAACTTATATAACTTACACAGTTGTTTTAAATGCAAACAACTGTGTTTGGGATTCTCAGTTATGATAATAAAGCAACACTGCACTTTGAAATGACAGGTTTTCAACAGAGTTGTCTTTTGCACCTTCTCTGTTTTGCTCCCTTTTATAGCTCTTCAGTGTAAAAACTATATTGTGGACTGAAGTTCAATGTGTCCAAGATGCACAGAGGCAGTCTATACTTTCAAATGATCCACATTTGCGTGCACTGAGTATTCAAAATGTTAAATGTAAGACATGGGTGCAATTAAACATACACTAACTCAGCAGCAAAGTGTAAACCCTTTCTTGTCTCACTAAGTCGCATTAGCACGCACACCTGTACACACACCACAACTATGTTAATACCCCATCAGAATGTGTTGTAACCTGACACACAACCAGACCCTGGTCACTGGGTTTGGTAATGCAAGCTCACAACTAATGACCCAGCAGGCTGTCTGTCTGTTTGTCTGTCTGTCTGTCTCTGCCACACAAAAACAGAAACAAGAGCCCCACCACTAATCACTGTCTTGTCTAGGTATAAAAGTTCTTATCTCTTATACTACACCGTCCCTAAAAACAAATTTGTAACAGGTGGCTGCTGGACTGATAGAGTAAGGATGCAACATGTGCTGGTTCAAGCTTCAACTTGATATCTGGCACACATTGGTGCCTAGTGACACAGCTACAAACAAGAAATCTATGTTTACTGATGAAGGGGAAAAGGCAATATGAGGACTGTGATAAATAACTGACTAGGAGGAAGAACCTAACTGATATCTTGAATGAGATATGAGCTGGGCAATTATGTATGTCATGCTCCTCTGACTTGTGAGAATGCTTGATTCCAAACAAGACGACTATACAATATTAGTTCAAACATGTAAGGTGCAAGTAGTCAAACATGTTTTAAAACACTTAGAATGTGAAAGTACTATATAAAGTCCTGTTATTACTATTATTATCACTACATGGTCATATCCCAAAATAAGAGCAAAGATGATTTGTAAAACTGATCTGAAAAATAAACAGTAGGTTAATGTTATTATAGGAATAAAGAAATTAATATTAGCAGCATGAACCAGATACTGTGCAGTGAATAACCCTGTCTTCATTTGACTCGGCTAGGTCCCATTGGAAGTACAACACTGATGAACAGCTAACTTTTAGTTTATTTAAATGAGGCACACACAAAAAAAAAAAACGTTGAACTTATAAAGTTACCTGCAATAAATAGTCACTAAACATTAGACTTGTTGAATATTACACGACTTCAGTGAGTTTCACCGTCTCTGTGTCAAACAGAGCTCTTTCTGAAGCAGACAGAGGTGAATCTCTGCTTTTTGCGTTAGCAAAACGGTGAAAAGCTGCTTTTTAAAAAATGATAAAGTCATTTGTTATTGTTAAAGTCAAGTTATTTGATGAGTTTAGACACCAATGTGCTGCTTTTATCGATTGTATTCATTTATTTTTTTACCTCTGAGCTAAAGGTGCCGTCATCCTCAGCTCCACGAGCCGCAAGCGCGCACAGCCAGAGCGCGAGGAGGCTCCGTCTCCACAGCAACCAGAAGCAGCTCCCCCACGAGGCCATGGTCCCGGCGCGAGAGGAAACGCTCGTTCGTCGCTGGTGGGTCCTGTTGGGTCCTGGTGGGTCCTGGTGGGTCCTGTTGGGTCCTGGTGGGTCCTGTTGGGTCCTGGTGGGTCCTGGTGGGTCCTGGTGGGTCCTGTTGGGTCCTGTTGGGTCCTGGTGGGTCCTGGTGGGTCCTGGTGGGTCCTGTTGGGTCCTGGTGGGTCCTGGTGGGTCCTGTTGGGTCCTGGTGGGTCCTGGTGGGTCCTGGTGGGTCCTGTTGGGTCCTGTTGGGTCCTGGTGGGTCCTCTGGGCTCTCTGACGACGCTTAGTACTGCAGTACTGCTAGTTTACGGTGTAAAAAGTACTACTACTACTGCAGTAAACTACTCCCTGACAGGAATGTGGTCTTCAACAGTGCATTGGCACTGTGGGAAAGAGCTCCTTTCCAGCCTGACAGTCAGAGCCGCATCGCAAAGTGAGCCTCCATGAGTGTCGGCGAGTCGTCCGCACCGCTGTCCGCTCCCGTCTCTCCCCTTTCTGTAACGCTACACACGGTGAGAGCCCCGGTACCGGTAACGTTTCATTGACCGTCCCCACTCCACTGCAGCCGGTCACCTTCAACTAAACACTCACAACTTCTCCTGCGCCGTCTGCCCCGCGGCTCCACAGCTCGCCCGCTTTGCTGAATCTTTGGTGAACATGTTCAGTGGGTCCAGTGGTTTAACGACCTCCTCTGTGCATTTTATTATTCACCCTGAGAAAGTTGCTGTGTACAAAGTGGGAAACAACAACAAAACGTGGAGCCCGAAGTTCCCCGCACTTGACCGACTCCCTCAGCCGCAGCTCCCGGCGGTGTGGTAGCGGACAGCGGGCGACTGTTGTTTGTTTACCTTCTGACCTCTTGTTTTTAAAAAATAAAGAAGGAGCTAATGGACGCGTCTTCCCGCTTTATATCCAGTTTTTCCCTTTTCTGTGAGGAAATCTTCCCGGAAGCCGGTGCCTGCCTAGTGCTGTCCTGAGCCAGCGGCTTGGTGAGGTGCTCTCCCCCAGCCGGAGCAGGACGGACAGTGGTCTGCAGACCGCGGTGGTTCGGTACCCGACGTGGAGGAGGCAGCGTGCAACAGTCCCGGGACGACGAGTTCCTGTCCCGACTTTCAAAATAAAACGGACCTCTTGTTGTCACGCTCCATAAGTGAAAATGAGCGTTTGGGGACTTTTTGCCGCACCAGTATAGAAAGTTGATTTTCTTCCATATACACACACAAGCACCCTGAGATAGTTTTACTATTGTATGGCCGTCAACTTAAATATAAACGTGTCTTTGAAAAAGTCATCTCTGAGGTCACTTTCTGCACTTTATTTTGAATTCAAACCATGTCCGGCGCGTCACGTCATTCTGTGGTTAACTTGGTGGATGAACAATGAACAATACCAAGCAGAGCGACACACACACACACACACACACACACACACACAATATGAATGGAGCAGGAAATGACTGATAAGATATGAGATTCAAAACCACCATTTGTGCGATAAGGTGACTCTACTCATTAACCAGTATGAGAAGTTTCCGTGAGGCATATGCGTATTTGTGCATTATATTTGTAAGAGCATCTATTCTGTCAAAGTTCTGTGCAACAGCATAAAATGAACAGTCTACAACTTGGCAGTTGTCAGCATGAACCCAGGTGAGAAGGAATGGAGGAAGGAATGAAGGGAGGAAGTGTCACCACTGCAGATTGATAGGACAGCACAGAGTGATTCTAGTTATTTGCTCCCACTCTGTGTGATGGAGACTGTGGAGAGACATGACTATGTAGATCCTTATCAGTAGGCTGTAGTCTGTAGTCTACTGATCACACACACACTGGTCACTGATCAAGCCTCCCTAAACCACTTTGTGAAATATAAACTGAGACAAGAACATTTCAAGCAGTTTTACTTTGGAAGGGAGGCAAAAGGCAGATATGGAAATTCCCTTGTCCATACAGTTTTATAACATGTCGCCACTTTGGCTGACAGGTCGCAGTAAACTGTTCAACAAATAAAGATTGTTATTTTATCATCCAGGTTTTTCCACTTTGTCATGATGTGGATCAACACCTGCCGTGTGAGTCATTCTGCGCAGTGGTCTTTCTATCCAGGTGAGCAGTTTGAGACAGGTAGGATCAAACCCCAGAGGCCAACGTCAGTCAACCCCTGCTCACACACCAATGAAGTGTAATGGCATAAATCAACCGAATACAGGGTAATCCTTCATGTCACAGCTTTACCTTGATATATTTTTTCTAAAACTCTATTTAACTGTTTTTCTTAGATACCTAAAGCTACAATATGTAACTTTTTAAAAATATCTTTAGTAGAAATATGTTCCAAAACAAGTTTTGGCTCTTTCTCATTTATTCCAATTTCATAATGACTACTACCTGAAGTGCTGTGCTGGGTGTGTTGGAGAGAAGCAGATTGTAGCAGAGCAAGAAGAGGCAGACCTGAGGGAGCAGAGCAGATTGATTTCAAGAGTATAGCCAAATTTTATAATGTAGCTTCAGCAAGGGGAACAATTCAATGTAAGACTGGCAACATATGAATCTATGCAAGAATTCGAATAACACAAAAGCATTAGGTCTTTCTCTCTCTCACACACACACACACAGACACACAGAGAGAGGCCACCTGCATGTCCAGCCCCGTAAACTTGTTGATGGATACAGCACAATGTGCAACACGCACATGTACTGCACCACCATGAAACACATGTACAGGGTCATAACTTGCAGGTGGGTCCATAAACATGCATTGGTCTATATTAAGAGTTAAACAAGTGGCTTGATGTCCAAATGCCAAAATTCAAACACCGTCACTCAGGTCAGGTCAGAATGGACCTGGCAGCAGATTCGGGGATGTTTTTTTTCTGTTTTTAGTCATGTAAGAAAAAGTTAATGCAAAGTTTGAGACAAGTTTTATTTATGTATTTCTTACTCTAATGAATGTCACAATCCAGTCCCACATGGGACTAAGAATTGCACAATTTGCAAAACAAATCCAGGCTCCTGTGTTCTATGCAAACTTGTTCATCAGGCTATAAGGAATAATGCAATTCAAATTTTTGCCCATAACAGTAATGCATTTTCATAATTAGCCCTTGTTTCAAGCTTTGGATTTTTATACTTGTAGCAACCAGGGCAAATTACAATAAATGCAAACTGCAGAATAAGACACTTGCAACCCCTCAATTTTTAACATGCTTCTTCCCTCTGTTGGTGAAAGTAGTGACATGCAGCCAACTCCTGAGTGATGTGCATTGCACAGTGTGGACCATTTATGTGCTAGTAACTAGCACATAAATGTAACACAAGTAACTGCTATAATAAATACGTGAATTAATATAGAATGTGAGTTCAGAACACGTCTGCAATCTCCAGTGCTGAGTATAATCTGTATTAATGGTTTTATGTGAGTTGACACTGTGTTTGCAGTGGTCAGAGATACTTTTAATAGACACTTTTGACTGTCGATCTGTTGGTACTTCCTCTTTTTATGCAGATTGTTATGTCATGTCACATCTCCTCACTTGCTTTTGTCTTGCTGTCACATAAACTGTATTCTGTATTTTCTCTAGACATCATTTATACAGGAAGTCACTAACAAGCAAAGGTAGGCTCTACTTTGATTCTCCTTATGTATTTTTAGCTTATTTAACTATCTGTACTGATGTTGATATTAGACCTGTGAAATATTTGTTGGTTATTAAGCTAAGTGTATGAAAATGACTTGTAAACATAGTTCCTGTTGTATACCCAGTTATTACATGTGAATGAGGGCAGTGTTTGTATTTCCTTACGTGGCAGTGTATATGGTTTAAAAAAGATCAGTCTAAAATATAGTAAAATTAAATACAGTACAATACTAAGACAGTGCTTGTTGTATTCTTAGGCATAGTACAGCACATATATTGTTGTTTTCCTGTGATCTGTACTAGATTGAACTGTGTTACAGTTACTAATCTTGAGGTGTCTGTTTTTGGGTGCTGTTTTACAGCAATTTTGGCTGTAGTCTGCTGTATGCCATTTTGTATTAGGTCATTGCATTGATTATGTTGCATATGTAACTAAGTGGATGTTAACACTGTTGATGTTCTGAGGAAAGCACATGAACTATTGACTAATGAGTGTGAAAACATTATCGGACATCATTAGGTTGGAACTTTGTGTGAACTTATTTCATAACATATGTGGGTTAGAAAAGCACAGGGGAAGTTCTTTTTTTTTTTTTTTAATGTATTTCTGTTCCAAATAATTAATCTTCACTTTACAGGATGAAGTGGTGGCTTCTCTGGTGTTTTTTTGTGTCTGATATGACACAAAATCAATGTTCTGTTCAAGCCAATTCATGTTCACATCCATGTCAAGGTCAGTTTTAAATAAGGATGATGAAGTGAAAGAAATCTACACAAAAAAGACCCCTTTTATGTAGTAAATATTTTTTTAATTAAAAAATCTTTTATTTTTTCTACAGTGAATATCGTGTCTTATATGGAAGAAGTAAACAGCGTTTTAAATACTGGAAACAACAATGATTCTATAAAGTAAACATTTTAAATATAAATTAAAGAATTATTTTCAGTTTGGATTTTATGTTTTATGTTCGTGTGTTTATATTCAGAATGTATCAGATATTTACATAAGAGTTAAAAATGAATGCTTTTCACGAGTATCAAATTTGAAACCATGTTTGAGGTTGAGATATCTTGCGGTTTAAAATTAAATGGTTTAAAGAAAGCAGCTGTGAATTATAATGAACTTACATTTTCCTGTCCTCTTTCACAAGTCACGTGAAGTGTCTAGAAAAGTGTCTAGAGGAACAAGACGTTGAGGATACTAAACCCATATCTGTCAGCAATTTGGTGGCTGTAATATACAAACCCAACCTCTCCTTCACAGGCCTTAAAATTCATGCCAACGAGTATGAGGTAAGACTAAAACATAGCCAGAATCTCACTTACATTTATTACTTTTTGGTAGATTTATTATCAGATAAGGCTCACAATGCCTATCACTTGATTCCTGCCTAAAATACTCACAAGAATACTCTGACTACAGGGTTTCAAGCCAATTCGTGGTTAAAGTTACCATGGTAAAGGCATTTGGTGTTTCCAAATGACACATCCTCTCTCTACTGACTCAGACAACTAACTCAGTTGGTTGGCTGGCATTTGGTGAACATGGTAAACATTAATTAATTAGTTAGAATTGTCATTGACCATGTGTGTTGTGTTTGCTTAGCAGTTAGCTCAATGAACCACTCTTATGTTTGTCCATTCAGCGTGTTTGTGAGGTGTTTGTTTGCAAGGCAGCACTCTTTAATAACAAACTTCTAGGAATTGCAAAAAAATGATGCCTGTGTATGTTGAGAACTATGTTCTCACATATAATCACTTAAGTTAGTTAACTAACAGTGACTGTACTCAGAAAAGGAGTCGAGTCAGCCACGTTTGCAAATTCAAATTTCTTTCCTTGGTTGTTGATTTAAGGTGCAATAAGTCTATGTGTTTCATGATGTTGTTGCAGGTATTTACATGCTATGTTTCTATTCCTGTTCTTGGGACTGTGTCTCTGATATAGGCAATGCCACATAAGCCTGTCACTAACCGCAAAGTGAGTGTTCAGCTGCCAGAAGAGTTGGATGCCGGACCAAACAACACGATTGTGTTCTGCATGATTACCTGGCCTCACACAGATGGGGTCAGAGACTGAATACTGTAGACCAGAATCTAAAAGGCTATTAAATACTATAAATAAATGCTGGTGGCATATCCTACATAAACTCTACTTTATAGCTTTCAGTTGACATGATTTGTGTTTTGTGGTTAAGGTAAACATCAACCCTGTAGAACATTTAAGAATAATTATGTTGCCAGTTTGAGCAACTTTTACATTAAATGATGAACTAACTATTTAAATGTCCTGTCCTGTAGACCATATGGGGAGCCCCAAGTTTAATATATGAGAACAGACTGGTCGGCCTGAGTGTGGGTGGCAAGAATGTTTCAGGACTACAGAAACTTGTCAACATCACCATGAACGTGACTACAGCCATCAACGTAACTACAGCTTTATTGCAAAGATCTTTTGCCCTAACCCTTATGAGTTATGTGATATTATTATGAAGTAATGCATGGTGCTGTATGTTGTTTCCAAGATGTAGTTACAATCCTAAATATGTACAGTAAAGACCTTATGTAAATCTGCTTATTGTTTCACAGGAAACCCAAGAACCCAAATGTGTGTTCTTTAATTTTTCCACATGTGGTAAATAACCCAGCATCACATTTGTCATGAATTATAAAAGCCGTTATTTATTATTAAGTTTGATTCATCATCATTTGGAGGTTTTAGTCACACCTAGCACAGTGAGTTGACATAATTCAAATGTTGCCTAATATATCTGTCTGCTTGTTGGTTTGTTTGACTTATTAGAGTACAGTAGCCAAGGCTGCTTAACCCTGTGGAAACGCGGTGAGAGCCACATCACCTGTTCCTGTGACCACCTCACATACTTTGGTGTACTCATGGTAATATGTTTTTCAACATAAAAAGTTGAAATGTAGCGACAAACTGATTGATGCATAGTTAGTTGTCTAAAAAAATGTCTAACATTGTTAGACTTATATAAATAAATGCATTAAATTAATAAAATAATAATATCCATATAATGCATGCAGTATAGCACAGGCTACTTTGCATAGGTGTATCTGAGCTTCTGTCTTGTTGTAAGTGCAGTATATTTTTATTTCCTGCTGTGCAAGTTGCTGAAACCACAATGACACAAACAATCTCTAAAAATAGTAATAGACAAAAATAATGTGCAAACCTTTAAAGTACCATTCACCAACATCTAGAATGCAGTGAGAGAGCTAAGCAACAGCTCTCACACTATTATTAATTTTGCTCTTTATAAATATTATTCTTACGCCCGTTTCTTCGGTCGTTAACTCGTCCTTGATGCTTTGTCGTAGAAACATTATTCAACTTTCTAAATATGTGTCTTGTTTATGCAACATGTGCTAGTATGTTTTCAACTTTTTATTTTATTACCTACTACTACAAAGACGTATAAAATGAACTCCAAAAGTAGCAGAACAACAGGTGATGCAAAATAATGACCATAAAGGCACAAAAGAGACCAAAAGGAAATAAACTGACTACAAGGACACATACAATGGCCAAAGGATCATAAGCAGAATTTGTCATGTATGCATAATATACAGCATTCAGCTCGTCTTTTCTCCACAGGTGACGCCTTCCCTTTCATCTAAAGACAAAGAGATTCTGTTGTACATCACTCTGATTGGCTGTAGCCTTTCCCTCGTTTGCTTGGTCATCACTGTTCTGCTCTTCATCACAAACAGGTAAACGCCATCCACTGAACTAATCCCACTTGACTTTGTTTCTGTTACTTCAGCACCCTAATTGCTTTCATCACCTCAGTGCTTCCTCTCATATGTATGAAATTTGTCTGCAGCCTTTCCTTACATGTTTCCTCATTTATTTCCATCTTCAGTTCAAAGTTCTTTCACTGTACACTGTACACTTACCACAAAGCCGTTCTCCTCTGTCTGACAGACACATGAGAGCAGATGTCTCTATGAAGGTTCACATCAACCTTGCCGTTGCCCTGATTCTCCTCAACGTCCACTTCCTCCCCAGTCAGCAGGTGGCAGCACTGTCCTCCACTGGTCTCTGCCTCTACATGGCTCTTGCTCTTCACTACTCCCTTCTGGCCACCTTTAGCTGGATGGCCTTGGAGGGTGTTCACCTTTACATTCTCTTAGTCAGAGTATTTAATATATACATCAGGAGATACCTGCTCAAACTCAGTGTGGTAGGTTGGGGTGAGTAGAGTTGCCGAGGCTGGGAGCCTACAAGCTGTTAATATCATTTGGAAAAAGTTTGATCAATCCCATGTGAAATTATTGTTTTTTCCTGCAGGTATTCCTGCAGTCATTGTGTCTCTGGTGGTCATCATAGACAGATCCACATATGGTCATGTCCCTTTGGACTTATCTAAACCCCAACGACACCACAATGTAAGAGAGAAGTGGGGACAAAGTTTATTGTACAATCCAGATTAGTAATTAATTCCTATTTACAAAGTGTTTTGCATGGCCATTAGAGTTTCTGTGTACTGATTTAAAAGCTTCATTTAAGACCCCTTACTTTTTAAGCATATACCTGAATCAGTCAGCTGATTTGATATTTTTACTACAGAATGTTAGAATTTTCAGCATTTATTAAAATGTTATTCATCCTCTTCTCTTCCTAGATGCTACATAACAAACAGCACAGTGAAGACTGTGACTACAGAGGCAGTGTTTGGCTTAGTGTTCATATTTAACCTGATCATGTTAGGGGTGACGGTGAGACGTGTTATAAGTCTGCGCAAAAACACGGAGGTAAGCGAAAAACTGCACTCTTTGCATTCTACTCTTCTTGTCTTTCAAGAGGGTCTAACACATTCTTTTATGAGTCTTTTTGATAAAGCAATGGCTAGTGGTTTTCTGAAGTTACTAATTACTCAGCATTTTAACTGGCCTCATAAAGAGGAATAAAGTTACAGAGGAATAAAGTTGATGAGCCACACAATGAAGCTGTGGGAAAGAGTAGTGGAAGCCAGGCTTAGGAAGAAGGTGGAGATTTGTGAGCAGCAGTATGGTTTCATGCCCCGTAAGAGCACCACTGATGCCATTTTTGCTTTGAGAATGTTGATGGAAAAGTACAGAGATGGTCAGAAGGAGCTGCATTGTGTCTTTGTAGATTTAGAGAAGGCGTATGACAGGGTGCCGAGGGAGGAGCTGTGGTACTGTATGAGGCCGTCTGGAGTGGCGGAGAAGTACGTTAGAGCAGTTCAGTTCAGACTGAGATGGTTTAGACATGTGCAGAGGAGGGATAGTGAGTATATTGGTAGAAGGATCTTGGAGATGGAGCTGCCAGGCAGGAGGGCAAGAGGACGACCAAAGCGGAGATATATGGATGTGATAACAGAGGACATGAGGTGTGAGTGTAGAAGATACCCACGATAGAGTGAGGTGGAAAAGGACGATTCGCTGTGGCGACCCCTGATGGGAAAAGCTGACAGAGAAGAAGACGATTTTAACTGGCCTCAAATGTTTGTTCACAATTTACATGACTGAAGTTGACTTAAGCATGCTAAAACTGACTTTGTTACCTGCTACTGCTGAAATCCACCTGCACTTGTTGGGTTACTGGGTGTTAATGTCGCACCCTGCATACATTACAACAGCTCTGTTGTGCACTCTACTGGAAACCATAGGTACAGTACATTTCATGGACTCTAATGGGACCATGTTAATGTGTCATTTGTCACTACATTTGTAAATTTGGGCAGAGCAACCGTGACAGTGCCAAACGAGACATCTTTACCCTGCTGGGAGTCACCACTCTGCTTGGCATCACATGGGGTCTGGTCTTTGTGTCAATCACCACTCCTGGTCTATACCTCTTCTGCATCCTGAACTCACTGCAAGGTCAGTGCACACTTCCACAAAATCAGATTTATTGCATGGCGATGCTACTGTTAAAAGGACCGAAATAGTTAGACAAAAATATTGAATAAATCGTAAGTAAATCCTCCTGATATTAAATCTAATTTCAGTTAGTTAAGCTAGAATCAGAAAATGTTATATTTTCTTAATACCAGACCCCCCACTATGAATGTATAATGAAGGCACACATTTGCACAGTCAAGCATGGAACCTGTGTTTTTTTATACATGATGCAGGTTGAGTATATTTATTCCTAATACAAACTGACGTAATTACTTAAATGCCAAGAAAAACTATTAAGGGGAAAATGGCCTGCATTTTGTATATTGCATTAACAGTGGCCTGACACACGTGCTTATCAGTTTACGTGATTTATACAATCATTTCCTCTTTTACTCTCTCTAACATGTTCCTTTTTTCTTTTATAACTCATGCAGGTTTCTTCATCTTCCTGTGGTTTGTGATGTCGTTAAGAAAGGCAGGAAAGTCAGCTCCAACGAGCAGTGAAACACGTAGTACCAGCTGAGCCTGAGCACAACTAGTATGACACAAGATTTTTTTTGTGCATGCATAAGGGGGATATTACTGAAATACTGGAAAACTTGGCATTGTTCCTATTGTTGATCAGAATGTTTTTATCTTTGACAATGTAGCAGAGAAGTAATGATGTTAAAGAGTGTTAATGATTGGTTGTGGTCATGCTAACTACTTAAAGTGAAACAGCTCACAGGTTTAGAGCCCCTGCTTATATTAATTAATGGTCATACAGTATATCCTGGTATGCTTAAAAAAAATGTTGTGGTGGAGGTTGTGTCCATCAATACAAAGAGCACTGTCACATATCCTGCCATACAGCCTTAAAACACATTTTTCATTTGTGTGTCCACTCAAGCTGAATGGTCCAAAGGTGAGGGGGGAAAATACAGTAAATGTTAATGTAGGCTTTAACTGTGACCTATGTAAGTAGTTTAAAATATATACTTACATATAAGAGCACATATATTTATACGGGGGAAAGTATTAAACCTTTTGGAAGTTTCTGCATTGATTTGTCTTAAAATGTGATCTGATCTTTATCTAAGTCAAGACTATTAACAAATACAATGTGCCTAAAATAATATCATAAAATAATACTGATCTTTTATTTCTTTATTGATAACAATCATAAAAACCGCATAGAGCTAAAAATGTATGTGAACTACATGAAATGGTTAACACACATTTTCATGCCTCTATATATATTTAACATTAACAATGTTATGGCAAGGTAACTAATTTAAACATCACCTGCAGTCATACTGTTTCCTAAAGACTATTTGCATAAAACAAACTTCCCCAATACACCAAACAGAAAGGTTATTGTATTTTGTAAGTTCCCAGTCATGAGATAACCCAAACAGCACGGTTCACTGCTGTTCTGTTCCTGCTTGCCTGAGAGGTAAGAATTTCTCCATGCCTACTGTCTGTATTAATGCAAAGGTTTGTTGTTGCTGCTGCCTTTAAGAAGATGTACTGTGATGTTATGGTCATGTGCAATTAGTACAAAGATAGCAACAAGTCATTTATATGAATGTAAAAAGCAGAAACATTTTATTAAACTGATCTAGTGTTCATTAGGATAAGTAACGCTATATTTTTTGTCTGTGGTTCCACCATGGTGGAATAACCTGCCCACCTCTGCACACTCAGCTCCCTCTCAATTTTTTAAAACTTGCGGAAAAAAGAACTCTTCTGAACCTTTCTCCACATTTAAATCTTTCCCTGCACTTAAAACCTTAAAAAAAAAACTTGCACTTATATCATATGTAACTGAAGCAGCTCTTCCTAGAACACTTCATGCCACAGTTTTTCTCCTGGGCTCAGATATTTTGCTTGCTTTGTACCTCACTTTGGATAAAAGCAGCAGCCAAATAGCTTAATGTAAAAAAAAAAAAATAATAATAATAAAAAAATTCTACCCTTTCTTTCTAACATCTCTTGAAACAGAAACACTTTTTTGTGGCACTCTGCTTTGATGTTGTTTCTCCTTGACTTAGATAGTTTGCTTGCCTTGTTCCTCACTTGTAAGTCGCTTTGGATAAAAGCGTCTGCTAAATGACTAAATGTAAATGTAAATGTAAATGTAAATGAGTAGACCAGACTTTCCATGGGAAAGCAGTCTTGTTGGTTGGTAGAGAGAGGATCTAGAAGGGACAAAAGAAAAACTATTGTTTCTGATGTTATACAGTGTGCAAATCATTTTTGTTTACTTGTTTTATGTATTAGCACAGTAGGCTAGTTTATATATGTATTTCATTTCATATCAGCTACAGCATTTACAAAACACTGAAGAGTGTCATTGTAATCAGCACAGCATGCCTTTTGTGTTTTGTGACTTTACAAATATTTTTATTTGGATGTGAATATACTGAAAATTGAAATACACAAGATCCATATCTATATTGAAATGTAGCTTGTTCTTTTTTCTTTATTTTAATTGCCACAAATTCCAGAGAAAGCATAATGTTTCCATTACTGCTGTTAGTATTGCTGCAACATTCACTGGCTGGTACATGTCAGTCAGCCATGATGTCAGTTTCTTTAGTTTAATCAAATAAATAAAATATATTAAACAGACTGTGTTTATTCGTTCATTTTTAAGTTTGCTATTTATTTTTTACTTATAGCAAACTTACAGAAACACTGTACCTGGAAATGAAATCCAAATGAGAAAAGTGAGATCTAGTTGAAATCCCAGTCACATAATCCAGGTACAGTACATACTGTACAAAATCATTCTATCCACAGTAAGAAAGTAAAATTCTAATAGACTGCACCTCAACACATTTTCTTGTGCATGTGGTGATATCACTGATCTAGTCTACAATTCTCCTCTAGAAGAGAAAGGAGTGCTGATCGTATCAGTGGCATGTCAGATGGGTTACCAGGAGGTAAGACGATATATGGAGGGCTCTTGTCAGCTGCAGTGTGGTGGGATGATGTTTGTTGAGATTCTGAGGCATCTGTTAAGGTGTGTTAAGGTGAGGGGGGAAGTGATGATGAGCGTTGACCCAGTGTAATCAGCTGAAGTGTTATCAAATCTGTTAAAGAACGGGTTTTTTTCGTTGATAAACTCCTCCTTCACAACACAGTGTGTGACAGTGTCTAGTACTTTTCTTTGTTCCACTCTGCCTCATATTATGCCCAAAACTGTTTAGCTATGTCACATGGTGTGGCTTGCAGTAAACTTATGTCATGGTAGCACTCTTTGTTTTATTTTGAAATCCTCAGTCACCTGATGATCCTACCTTTGCTCCGTTACAGTTTATACCCTAGTCAGGCTAATTGGTTTCACCTCTACCTTTCCCTTTTGAAGCAGCACCTTCAGCGCTCTGACCTTGCCAGATTGTCTGTTCTCTTCTGGGAGCAACTCATCACCCTAAATTGTTGTTTTGATTCTGATGCTGTTGGCATTTGAACCTCTTCTGTACCAAGGACCTTCGGTCTTCTGTCTGCCTCTGTATTAGACGTTTGATCAGTTTTTATGGCTACTGTTCTGCATCGTGTATTGTTGGGCTGTTGCTCTATGCTTTCTCTGTCCCACTGTGACTTTTGGACTAGGACTTGGATTTTTTAATTAAGTACTGTAGCTTTGTCTACTGCTACTAGAAATAAAAGGAGTCGTTGCTGCCTTGCTACTGTTTGTTAGTGTGTGCAAGCACATGCATCTCATTCAGTCCTTTCCAGACATCACATGGCTAGATCACATCGTCACTAGAGGCCGCCAGTCAGGAGGTTCTAGTCCAGCAGCTCTTGTCTTCCACCTTGATTTATAGGTAACCCGCCCCACTGTTGAGCCTAATAAATATCACTAAACTCCTTGGGTCTTGCAAAATATTGCTGAAATCTCAGGCTCTCTGGGTGCCTTAAATCTCTAAACAGTCTTCAATAGCCCTGATTTGTCCTCCTTTTGCTTTAAAGGAATTATATCCTAGTGAAGATTTATACTTACACATGGCAAGATGTCTGGTCTGAGAAGCAAACTTTTATGGCCCAAAAGTGTTGAAAATTATATTTATGTATTTATCTATTTATTGTGTTTAATTAACTTTTCTCTTTATGTACTTCTTGTTTTTGTTTTGTTACCCTCTAAATAAGGGGTGGCTAAACCTAGTCCTCAAGAGCCACAGTCCTGTTTTGTTTTCCAACTATCCTTGCCTTACTTGCTCCTGTTTACCTGAATCTACTATTTTCAGACAATCGAAAGCTTTAAGGTCACTGTTGGTTGGAAAACAAACAGGCTCTCGAAGGCGGGGGTAAGCCACCCCTGCTCTATATAGCCCTTAAATATCAGAAACCATATGGCCGTCTGGGTTGCAGCTCACTTGGCCTGCCAACACTACAGCTCTGAACTGCCATGTCAGCAAAAGAGGAAGAGAATATGATCTGCTCCGACTCAACACAACCTCTCCTAGGATCTGGCTAAAGGTGTTAGTTAAAGGGAGTTCCACCAGATGTTCCTAACAGACCCTTACAATGCATAGAGGTCACGATTACAAAGTTGATCATCAACCTCCAACCTAGGATGTCCTGGTGCCATGCACAATGATAGACAGTTTTGAACACTGGCAAAGAAGTCCAATAACAAAACCCTGCTCTGGTTCGGGGAAGCCGTTCCTCCCAATGTTCCTCCCAGTTGTCACTGTCTTTGCCCATGTGGGCACTTCAACATCACCGTTTTGTTTTCTTTTGTAGCTATCCAGCTATATAACTAATCTCAAATTAAATTAGTTATGTTACGTTTATTAGAAAAGCAACAATGAATGCTGAAGTTCAATGTGTGTAAGATGCATAGAAATATATTTTCACAAACTATGCTTGCTTTAAGCTTTTAAAACGTAAAATGTAAGAAAACATGGGTGATGTAATTACACATACACACACTCAGCAGCATTTGTTCAGGAATGTCTCATCAATCCACACAATGTGTGGCACCTTAGGATAATGTAGCGGAATTTTGAGTTGAAATAATTTATGATGCATGTCATAATTTTCCTTTGGCTAGTTTGGTGTGAGAATTACAATACTCTTACCTACTAGTTGGATGGAGGTGAAAGTAAGTAAAAAAAAAAGAAAAAAGAATCAACGCTCACCCATTTGGAACTCTTCTGTAGAAAGGTAATGGACCATATTACACTCACACACACACACACACACACACACACACACACACACACACACACACACACACAGACACACACACTGAATCTAACCAATCGATAAGGTGACTTACTATTCTTTCCTCTAAGAATGGACAAAAACAAGTGTCACCACTGCAGATTGATAAGACAGCAGGGTGATTCTAGTTATTTGCTCTACCAACTGAGCTAACTGCTACAGCAAACCACTTCTTCTCTGTGAATTATAAACTAAGACATGAACAGTTCAAGCAGTTCCACTTGGAAGGGAGGCAAAAGGCAGCTATGGGAATTCCCTTTGTCTATACATTTATAGAACATGTAGCTACATTAGCTGACAGGTCACAGTAAACTATTCAATAAATGAAGATTGTTATTTTATCCTCCAGGTTTTACCCCTTTGTCATGATGTGGATCAACACCTGCTGTGTGAGTCCACTGCCCAGTGGTATTTCTATCCAGGTGAGCAGTTGGAGACAGGTAGGATCAACCCCCAGAGGCCAACATCAGTCAGCAATCAGATTGTTTCAGAGCAAGAAGAGGAATCAAAATGGACCTGTCAGCAGATTCGGGGATGTTTTTTCTGCTTTTAGCCATGTAAGAAAAAGTTAATGCAAAGTTTGACACAAGTTTTTATTTTTGTATTTCTTACTCTACTGAATGTTATAATTCCTAGTTTCTGTCCAGACACTCTATTTACTGTGGTTTACAGTGGTACATCTGTTCACTGCACTTCCTCTTTTTATGCAGATCTCCATTTACATGTTTTTTCTTTCCATGAAGCTGATTTCTACAGCTCTCCTCACTTGCTTTTGTCTTGCTGTCACACAAACTGTATTCTGTATTTTCTCTAGACATCATTTATACAGGAACTCAGTAAGCAAAGCAAAGGTAGGCTCTATTTTGATTCTCAGTAGGTATTATTAGCTGATTTAACTATCTGTACTTTATGTGGTTAGGGGACCTGTGAAATATTTGTTGGTTATTAAGCTAAGTGTATGAAAATGACTTGTAAACATAGTTCCTGTTGTATAACCAATTATTACATGTGATTGAGGGACAGTGTTTGTATTTCCTTATGTGGCAGTTTATATGGTTTAAATAAGATAAATCGAACTCAGTAACAAGCAAAGGTAGGCTCCATTTTGATTCTGTTTAACTCAGAACATTTAACTATCTAACTATCTGATGCTGATATTAGAATTGAGAAATATTTGTTAGTTATTTAGCTTTGTCATCGTTGGTTATAGCTATCTAGCTATAAAAAGTATGTGTTAACATAGTTCCTGTGGAATCCCCAGAAAAGATCAGTGAATGTGGTGTCCTTTCACTTGCTTCCACCTGATTTTACTGCTGTTATAGGTTGTGTAGAAACCCACTTTATTCATGTTGTGAAAAAAGGCATATGGAAGTAACACATCAGTAATAATATTTTAATAAAGACTAGTTTTCAACTTATTTCATTACATATTTGTGTTAGCAGAGCGCAGGCTCTTTTCTTTGTTTCTAAATGACTCCTCTTTACTTCACAGGATGAAGTGGTGGCTCCTCTGTTTTTTAGGTGTGTCTCATGATATCACCTATGGACATGCAGATTTACTTGTGACAAAAATTCTTAAGAGTTTAACTCAAGCCAATTCAAGTTTAATTCAATTACAAGGTGAGTGTACAAATAAAGACAACGAGTCAAACAAATCTACATCAAAAACAAGCATTTTCATTTCGTAAAAATTTATTTTTATAATGTGTACATCTTGACATTTAATCGAGTATTTATTTATTCTACAGATGTTAATGGCAAATGTAATTTGCCTGTTGGAAACAGTATTTTGACTGTTGGAAACAGCATTTTGCCTGTTGGAAACAGTAATTTGCCTGTTGGAAACAGTATTTTGACTGTTGGAAACAGCATTTTGCCTGTTGTAAACAGCATTTTGCCTGTTGGAAACAGTATTTCAACTGTTGCTAACAGCATTTTGTCTGTTGAAAATAGCGTTTTGCCTGTTGAAAACTGCATTATGACTGTTGAAAACAGCGTTTTGCCTGTTGCAAACTACATTTTGAATGTTGGAAACAGCATTTTGCCTGTTGGAAACTGCATTTTGACTATTGGAAACAGCATTTTGACTGTTGGAAACAGCATTTTGACTGTTGGAAACAGCATTTTGCCTACTGGGACCTGCTGTGACATTATCAAGTAAACATTTTTATTATATAATTCTACATTTCTATTAGGATTTTGTGGTATGAGTAAAAACTAGCGCAACATGAATACTTTTCAGATGTTCAGTGTTGAAATCATGTTTTAGGTTCAAACATTTTATAAATAAATGGTAAAAAACTGGCATTTAGAATGACCTTATCTGTTTGTTTTTTGCAAGTGCCTTGGAGGAACTAAAAAAGTGTCTACTGAATAATCTTACATCCTTGTGTGTCAGCTGCTACACACCCAACAGCTTCCCCTTCACAGGCTTTACCATAAATGGCAACACCATTAATGTAAGGATATGTTTTTGTAAACTAAGTTAAAGGCATATTGACAGTGATTTGACATCTTTCATTTACTGGTAGACGGCCATGACTTGATCTCTGACTAAAGACAAAAATACTCAACTCTTGAGAATACTCATGATACATACTTAAAATGAATACTTCTCTCTGAATTTCTACTGACTCAGACAACAAACACAATGAGCACATGTGTTGTTTGCTTATATTAGCATTTAGCTAAATTAACCTCTTATATGTTTATTCATTCTGTGAAGTGTTTGTAATAACATGTAACATGTCAAGAAGACAGCACTGCTTTAAAACATCTTAACATCCTAGAAATATAAAAAAAATCAAAATTAAAAGAAAATGTTTTTGAGGTGAGATTCTGGAGAGTTTCGTGATGTTCTGTTAGTTATTTACATGCTGTGTTTCTATCGTTGTTTTCGGCACTGTGTCTCTGATATAGGTCGATGTTATCGCTCAGCTGCCGACAGAGTTGAATGCTGGACCAAACAACACGATTGTGTTCACCATGCTTAGCTGGTCTGGAACAAAGGGGGTAAGTCAGTGACTACACTTATTTATGAAGAAGAAACGTGCAGTTAAATACTAGAAATAATTGCTGTGAATATATGTTCTACATTAACTTAAGTTAAAGGACCACTCCTGGATTAGTGTCTTTTAGACCTATAGTATTTTCAAGTTCTGTCTTCCAGTTTAAGCATCTTTTTACAAGCTGCATGATTTAGTAACTGAAGTGAGTTAGTTGTAACATATGGTTTGGTCTGGGTTGGTTAAAAAAAAAAAAAAGGATGCATTAGAAATGTGACAAATCTGCCTTCATAAGTGGATTGTGCTATTAAAACTAAATGATTTACTGAATATAAGCTCAATCTTCCAGTTCACCACCAGCTGCTCATGTTAGCCACAAGGATAAACTGTGCCAAATAAGTGAAATCAATAAAGCACAGAATTAATTAAATTTATAATCCTGGTTTACAACTTTAATCTAGTTTAGCTTTGTATGTAATGCAAATAATATCTATCACTGTTATCTTTCCATCATCCTTGCTGCTTCTCCTCTTAAGGGTTGCAGGAGTGCTGGAACCTATCCCAGCTGTCATTGGGCCAAAGGCAGAGTACACACTGGACAGGTCACTGATACACAGCTGATATGTAGAGACAGAAAATCATCCACACTAATGGGAAATTTACAGTTAATTAACCTAACATGCACGTTTCACCAGGAAAACCCACACAGACATGGGGAGAACAGGCAAACTCCACATAGAAAGGCACTCAAACTCAGGTTCTTATTGCTGTGAAGCGACAGTGCTAACCACGTTACAGGAAGAATTTCTCACAAAGGACAAAGATTTTTATTTTTAAATAGACAGAATCCTCAAATGTTTACAGTAGGTACACAATTCAAGTGAATACAAATTATTTCGGTGCAATGTGGTTACACCCACGAACGTAAACACTAACTTCTCACTAAAATGACAAAAGACAAAAGAAGAAGATCCCTGGATGGCCTCTTCTTTTAGCAATGAGCTGTTACTTAGATCCATACAGTAAATGACTATGACTAACTGATTGAATCTCCTGTCCTGTAGACCATATGGGGACCCCCGGGTATTATATATGAGAACAGACTGATTGGCCTGAGTGTAAGTGACATGAAAGTTTCAGGACTACGGGAGCGTGTCAACATCACCATGAACGTGACTACAGCCATCAACGTAACTACAGCTTTATTGCAAAGATCTTTTCCTCTTACTTTAATAAGTTATGTGATATTATTATGAAGTAATGCATGGTGCTGTATGTTGTTTCCAAGATGTAGTTACAATCCTAAATATGTACAGTAAAAACCTTATGTAAACCTGCTTATTGTTTCACAGGAAACCCAAGAACCCAAATGTGTGTTCTTTAATTTTTCCACATGTGGTAAGTAACCCAGCATCCCATTTGTCATGAATTATAAAGACCGTTATTTCAGTTGGATTCATCATTTTAGGCTGACCTAGCACAGTGAGTTGACATAATTCAAATGTTGCCTAATACATTTGCCTGCTTGTTGGTTTGTTTGACTTATCAGAGTACAGTAGCCAAGGCTGCTTAACCCTGTGGAAACGCGGTGAGAGCCACATCACCTGTTCCTGTGACCACCTCACATACTTTGGTGTACTCATGGTAATATGTTTTTCAACATACAAAGCAGAACTGTAGAGACAAACTCATTGGTACATGTTGTTTCTTTGAACCGTTCTTCAGTGAGTATTACAATCCTAAAAACTGTGAAAATCATCATGAAGGCTAAGTAAATGATTTTTGGATTTTGAATTGTTTCTACATTGTTTATTGTACATGTACTAAAATGTTAGAAACATAACATTTGTCTAACAAAGCATATGTAGAATATAAGCTTATAAATACTGTGAATATTGTACAATTGAATGACTCATGAACTAGGCTGAGTGAATTATCTCACTTTATCTCCATAAAATACAAGCAGTGTTACTGTACAGAGTGAGACTCTGCTTAAGCGTGCCTGAGCTTTCCATCTTTTTGCAAGCATATCTTTATTTCCTGCTGTTCAAGTTTACATAATACTGAGCTCAACCGTGCAGCCACATATCATAAACAATCTTTAAAAATGGTTTACACAGAAATAGACAATACAGTGCAACGCTTTAACATACCGTCACCTAGTGTTTTATATTTCTATTCACAAAGCTCAGGTTTAAGATACAAAATCATATAAACGATCTAAAAAAGAAGCAGAAAAACCAGTGATGTAAAACAACGACTGCAGAGACGCAAAAGAGCCCAAGAGTACATGTAAACTGACTGCAAAGACGCATAGGATGACCTTAAAAACATTTATATAAACTCTGTAGGTATCCTTAATTTAAACAGCTTTTGTATATTTTGCATGTAAATCTTAATCTACAATATGCTGTGTAACCATATGCGACAAAAAAAATAGTCAACTATAAAGGTATTATTGCCTTTGAAGTGCGCTACAGTATAGTCTTGAATTTTACAGCTTGTCTTTTCTCCACAGGTGACGCCTTCCCTTTCATCTAAAGACAAAGAGATTCTGTCGTACATCACTGTGATTGGCTGTAGTCTTTCCCTCGTAAGCTTGGTCACCACTGTTCTGCTTTTCATCACAAATGGGTAAGGTTTTTTTGTTGCCTCATTTATTTCCATCTTCAGTAGAAAATTCTTTCTTTACCTGATATAACTTTCTTTTTTTTAATGATATGACTACGTAAATCAATACTTACCACAAAGCCGTTCTCCTCTGTCTGACAGACACATGAGAGCAGATGTCTCTATGAAGGTTCACATCAACCTTGCCGTTGCCCTGATTCTCCTCAACGTCCACTTCCTCCCCAGTCAGCAGGTGGCAGCACTGTCCTCCACTGGTCACTGCCTCTACATGGCTCTTGCTCTTCACTACTCCCTTCTGGCCACCTTTAGCTGGATGGCCTTGGAGGGTGTTCACCTTTACATTCTCTTAGTCAGAGTATTTAATATATACATCAGGAGATACCTGCTCAAACTCAGTGTGGTAGGTTGGGGTGAGTAGAGTTGCCGAGGCTGGGAGCCTACAAGCTGTTAATATCATTTGGAAAAAGTTTGATCAATCCCATGTTTAATTATTGTTTTTTCCTGCAGGTATTCCTGCAGTCATTGTGTCTCTGATGGTCATCATAGACAGATCCATATATGGTCATGTCCCTCTTGACTCATCTAACCCCAACGACACCACAATGTAAGAGAGAAGTGGGGACAAAGTTTAATGTACAATCCAGATTAGTAATTAATTCCTACTTACAAAGTGTTTTTGTGTCTGTTTCCATCCACATCAACTGAAAATGGGATGTACTAATATATTGTATATAAAGACGGTAAACGTCATGTCACAATTCATCTTATTTATTTAACATTTTTGAAAAAAGTGGGGTCCTTGTTTACATCAGGACCTATAGACGGCCACAACTGATTATTCCAATGGTTTTTTGTAGCCATTCTTGGGTGTTTTTAGCTTTGCATGCTTTATTTTTGCGTCTGTGAACATAGAGCTCATGTGATTCGCCAAACAGTTCCAATTTTGTCTCATCTGTCCAAAGGACATTCTCCCATGATTTGCTTTCATTGGTTACTAATCGTATTATCCATCTCTTCAATTTGTCATCAAAGTTCTTCTTGCGGCCACATCCAGGAAGGTTGGCTACAGTCCTGAGGACCTTAAACTTCTTAATAATATGTGCAACTGTAGTCTGTCTGACCGTCACAGGAACATCAAGCTGCTTGGAGATGGTCTTATAGCCTTTACATTTAACATGTCTATGTTTTTTTTCTCTAATCTCCTGGGACAAGTCTCTTCTTAGCTTTCCGTGGCCCATGTTGAGTGTGGTACACACCATGATATCAAACAGCACAGTGACTAGTTTTTACCCTACATTTAATAAGCAGACTGACTGATTTCAAGTTTGAAGTCACCAGTGATGCTAATTACAGGACACACTTTAGTTAAACGTGTCCCTATGGTCAAATTATTTTCAATCTTTTATATGGGTACCATAATTTTTGTGCAGGCCTGTTTCATTAGTTTGTTTTTTTTAAAAATGTCTGTTGAACCACAACTCCAAAGCTATGTCTTTTTAGGAAAGTTTCATGTATTATTACTTTTGTCAGTTTCAAGTTATTTCAGTGCCCTGTGTGGGTTTTTTCTTTCTTTAACGGAAAGATACCAACAGTTTTGTACACATCTGTACCTAATTATGTAGTCAGCTGAATTGACATTTTTACTACAGAATGTTTTTTCTTTTTATTCATTCATTCACAATTCATAATTTTTTATTGATAATCTTCTCTTCCTAGATGCTACATAACAAACTACACAGTGAAGATTGTGAGTACAGAGGCAGTATTTGGATTGGTGTTTATGTTTAACCTGATCATGTTAGGGGTGACGGTCAGACGTGTTATAATTCTGCGACAAAAGAATGAGGTAAGGGTTTTTACTCACTCTTTGCATCCTACTAACAAGACAGGGATTTGTTGTGTCAATTGGTACTTATGAATCTGAGTGAACAAAATTGTGTGTGGTGTTTCTCGGGGGTCAGTTCTTGACCTTCTTTTGTTCAACATTTACGTACTTCTTCTATCTTAGATTATATAATCTAAGTGCTGCTCACTTCAGTAATATGTCTTTATTAACTACAACCCAACGCAAGCTAGAAACCATGGTGCAATTTTGAACTCATTCAAAACTCATTGCTTATTACTAAATCAGCCTACTATCATCTACAAATACTGCAAGAGTCAAAGGTTTCCTATCTCAATAAAACACAGGAAAAGTTGTTCATGCATTTGTTACAGATTTAATTACGGTAATTCGGAAGGCTGCTGCCATCAGTCCTCACTAACACCATTAAAGTGGAACATTCCACCCCAATCCTTAAACCATTGCACTGGCTTCCTGTAAACCAAAGATAAGATATTAAAATTTTACTAACAGTTTATAAAGTACTTAATGGTCTTTGGCCCAAACACATTTCTGACTTAAATTATGAAGCTCCAAGACATTTGAGGTCAACTGCTCCTAGACAGCTCCAAGTTATTGGGAAGGACTGGGAGAGACTTACTTGTTGTTCCCAGGATCAGAACCAACCAAGGTGAAGCAGCTTTTAGTTTCTATGCCTCTCACCTGTGGAAGTTGAGAGGTTGACTTATTTAAATCAGGGGTAAAAACACTGTTTACTGAAGCATTTTGTTCTTAGGTACACATTGTTGCTATTTTCTGGACTTGTTCTATAATATTTCACAGCAATTATATTTAATAAACTAACCTCACATTTCAAGGGGGTCTATCACATTCTTCCATGTGTTGTTTGTTTTTTTATAAAAGGAAAGTATAAAATATCTGCTGTCGTATTCTTTATTTTACTCTGTTGAAGTGATACATTTCTATCCAAAAGTACAACAGCACTGTGCTGGACAACATAGGTATAGGACATTTCATAGTCTCTAACAAGTAATTTCTTATTGTCTTCGACCTGTTAATGTGTCAGTTTGGGCAGAGCAATGGTAACAGAGTCAAACGCAACATCTTTACCCTGCTGGGAGTCACCACTCTGCTTGGCATCACATGGGGCCTGGTCTTCGTGTCATTGACTATCCCTGGTTTATACCTCTTCTGTATCCTGAACTCACTGCAAGGTCAGTACGCATTTCTACGAGATCAGATTCCATGGCAATGCTTCTGTCAAAAGGGTGCAAAGGGTTAGAAAAAAAATTCTGTATAAATCATAAGCAATTTTCTTGATATCAGTCTTTGTATATTAATCTTTGCCACATGTAAATACAGTCATTTAAGCTGGGAAATATCATATTTTCCTTATACCAGACCATACAGGCCAACTCAGGACTCTCCAACTATGAAGGTGTAACAATAACGGAGAGTTCATTTGAATTCCCTTAATTCATCATTCCTCAATCCTTGATACTCAGACGTTGTTCCATCTTTAAGGTCGTCCTAGAGCCCCTTATTTTGTTCTGAGAATCGAAGATCGAGGGGCGATGTTTGGACACTGATCTGAAACCGCATCACAACACCAGAGCAGTTTTATACTGAAGTACAGTGATAAAAGTTCACCAAAATCCATGTTAGACACCCAAGTTTTTATTTTGTTTTGTTTTCAGAGGAAACATCAGGATTGTATATCTGCAGGTTTCAGAGACAAATACAGACTCTTTAACTTCCGCAATCTCCATATATATATGACGTTGTTATTGAGACAGCAGAGTCTCTGCAGACTAAATTTGGCTCACAATATATTTACACTGTTTACATTTGCTTAAATATTTCAGCTAATAAGGTAAGTCTACAAATCAGTGTATCCCTAATCTGGATTCATGAGTAATAAATTTAAAAACAGAAAACTAATAAATGCAATACAAATAATAATTAAACCTTGCAACACTGCATGGCAATGACACAAGTGTCTTTTTGGACAAATACAACTCCAATCCAAACAGAAGTGAGTGCAGCAAGTCTGAAGTCAGCAAGTTTTGCAACCATTAAATATATATTTAACTTGAGAGAATAAGATCCAAAGAAAAGATGCAAGTGAAGGAAATGTGGATGCAATTAAGGGAATTATAATCCACAAGTATACACAGCTAAGCATGGAAGATTCCTGTGTCAGAATATAAATAACCAAAGTCTGTGGATTTTTTTAAACAGTATAGAGGTTTAGGATATTTGTGCCTGTTGCAAATAAACATGACCACTCAAATGTCAGGAAAATCTACACCTAAATAAGATTAAAATACAGTGAATGTTACATAATAAATGCTTATGTTTCATACTCTGCCGCTTTTATTTGAAGTGCATACTGGATTGATTATTTTGTATATTGGATAAAGAGAGATTTCAGGAGTCTAAACGTATTAAACCATTAACACTGTACCTAAAATGTTTGTTTGTTTGTTTGTTTCTTTAACTTGCACAGGTTTCTTCATCTTCCTGTGGTTCGTGATGTCACTAAGAAAGGCAGTAAAATCCGCTGCTCAGACGAGCAGTGGAACACGTAGCTAAGTTAAGCCTAAGCATAATCCAAGTGTGTGTGTGTGTGTGTGTGTATAAGGAGTCTGTTACTTACTTAGTACTAAAGCTTGGCATTGTTTGTACTTGACGTAAACTACATCATGAAGTTTTCTTTTACAAATCACAGTAGAAGCTCACAGTTTTAGAGCTATTGTTTAGAGTGTTGTTAATATATCTATAAAAAAACTACGTAGTGAGGGTTTTATTTATTCAGTAGGTACTATTATACATATTCTGCCATTTCCAGTGCAGATTAGAGAAGATGGTTACCGTTTCCATTTGTGGGATGAAGATCATGACACCGGTTGTTGTCATGTTCCTGCTTTTTTGACTATTCACTGATAGAGTAGAGCAGTGAGAAAATCCCAGATTCACCATGTGAATGGCAGTGATGCATATGCCAAAACTGTCCAGGGAAACTGGATTGTCAAAAGAAGATGTTTTTTATTCTGTCAGATGAGATGTAGGATTTAGCTGTGACTTTTGTAAGATAGCTTAGATTTTCTGGGAGTATGTGTTATGTGTAATGTTCTATTATATTTGTCGTAATAAAATATATTTGTGAATTGAATTCTTTATCTTTACCGCTTTTTTACATTTACTATTTTACTACAAGATAAGGAGGTATACCAGCAGCAACTGGAAATCTTTCGGTCATTAGCGGCTTTCCACAGTATGCTGATATGGTCTGGAAATTTTACAGTGTAATCTTGTTTATCATGTTTGTTACAATAAAATACACTCTGGATATGTCTCTGTCTCTCTTGTTTACTTTTTGGTTGTTTGGTATATTTAACATTTATCGTTTTAAATTCAAGTTAACTAAAACTGTTTGACATACCCTGGACCCTGAACTTCTCTTAATGTGAGAATGCAGGTCCAATTCAGATAGTCCAGAAATTACCTAAAGCACAACTCTTCACAATGTCTCTACCTGATTCTCCCGACATTATCTGGTGTTTAAATGTGAAAACGGCAAAAAAAAAAAAGGAAGCTAAAAAGTGCCACTTAATCTGTCACCTAACTTTAAAACTTTAGATTTGATGCATTATGTGCCTGTTTCTGTCAGCACTGTAATAAATAGCCATACTGTAGAAACAGCTGAGTCATTTAAATACATGGGCACCATAATCGACAATAAACTGTCCTTTAAACACAGTACAAACATACTGTTCAAGCCAAGTCAACAACGTCTTTTCGGTCTACGTAGGCTGGCTAAGTTTCAGGTTGACAGAAGTCTTTATAGAGCTTATATTTAATGTGTCCTTGTATTTTCCTTGCATCAGTCAGATTTGTTCACTCAGTGTTTAACAGTAAAGTGCATTTAATGTGAAGGGTAAAGTTTAGTTATAGCAGAAGTGGCTGCTGAACAGGGTACAGTCAATCCTGTCTGACAGCTCCCAGCTCCCTATACTCTCCCTAAAAATATAATGGCTAATTGATTGATTGGTTGGTTGGTTGACTGAATGATTGCTTGATCCTGCAGCAACATGCTGGGGTTCAAATCCCAGCCATGGCCTACCTCCAGTAGGGGTCCTTAGGCAAGACCTCCTCTCACTTACCCTGCCTACCAATGTACAGACTTATAAGTTGCTTTGGGTAAAAAGCGCCTGCTAAATGACTAAATGTAAACGTAAACAAGATGCGTAAAGAAGAAACTCTAGCCTGTAGTAACTGTAGTCATTAACATACTAAACACAATGTGTGGCAACTGTCCTTGAGTTTAAATCACGTCAGAAATGTTGTTTCTCTTCCATTGAAACAAGCCCAGGTGCTGGTCTCTCAAAAAAACATCACCAAGATTTCACACTGCTGTGTACTGCTATTTTGGGTTTTCCACATCAATCTGTCAGCGAGCACAGTTTAACATCCTCTTTGCTGCTTTGTCAGATCTAGTTAATTTAGTTGTCAACAAACTTACCAGCAGTCATTTTGCTGACTTAAAAAATTTTTGCATGAAGCAAACAGGAACTTCACTGTTTTCAGTTTTTTCTCTGTTGGAAGTTCTGTTCCTCAGAGATGTGATCCACTGCCTCTCTACCTGTTTTGCTTGTTTGTTTGTTTTGGCCCACCATTTGTGAAAGCATATTGACACCTTTGATTGACAATTTGGTTATGGCAACTGGTCACACGTAGATGCCGGTCTGGCTAAGTCTCTGCTGTCACTTGGCAGAGACATCACTTTATCCACTTCATGCTCTTCCAGCTCTTCCTTGTTGTTATAACTTAATTACTCAGCTTTATTTATTCACACACCAATCAGGTATTTCCTACTTTGTCATGATGTGGATCAACACCTGCTGTGTGAGTCCACTGCCCTGTGGGCTTTGGATCCAGGTGAGCAGTTTGAGAGTAGGATCAAACCCCAGAGGCCAACGTGAGTCACCCCCTGCCCACACACAAGTGTCATGGCATAAATCAAGCAAATACAGGGAAATCCTTTGTGTCACAGCCAGACTTTTGTAAAACACTATTTGAATGTTTTTGTTACTTTTTAAAATATTTATTTTACTACTGTAGAAATATGTCTCAAAAAACATAATTTGATGTAGATTAAATGATTTGATGTTAAACCTGAGAGTCTGAGTACTGAGTATAACCTGAATTAATAGTTTTATGTGAGTTGACACTATGTTTGCAGTGGTCAGAGATACTTTTAATAGACACTTTTGGCTGTCGATCTGTTGGCACTTCCTCTTTTTATGCAGATTGTTATGTCATGTCACATCTCCTCACTTGCTTTTGTCTTGCTGTCACACAAACTGTATTCTGTGTTTTCTCTAGACATCATTCATACAGGAACTCAGTAAGAAGCAAAGGTAGGCTCTATTTTGACTCTCAATAGGTTTTATTAGCTGATTTAACTATGTGTACTGATGCTGATATTACACCTGTGAAATATCTTTTGGTTAGTAAGTGTGTGAAAATGTTGTGTCCCCAGTAAAAATCAATACACCGGCTGGGGTGATTTAGTTTGTACTTCCTATGTAAGGCATAAATACATAACATACTTTTATTTTCAGCATTAAAATCTGATTTAATATCCTGTTTCTTTGCCGTAAATTTAATGATGCTGTAATGCTGTTTTACTGTTTACTGTTTACTGTTTACTGCAGTTTGTTTTTAGTATGATTGTTGGTTTGTTTGCTTCTCTCATCTGTCCTAGATTTTACACTGCTGACCTGCTTTAGAATTACATCATTGCCTTGATTGTGTTGTATATTAATTACTTAATGTTGACACCACTCCTGCTCTAATGAAGCCCTATGAATGAAGCATGTCAGCAATGATAGTTTAAAAAAGGCATATATTTGCTATATTGGTGTACCATATTTATTCTTCTAATCTCTTTACTTCTACAGTACGTTTCATTGCCTTTTAATACTTTTGATCTTACTTCATGATGCCTCTGCTACAAAATGAAAAAACAACTGATTTTAATTGAATAGGATGAAGTGGCGGTTCCTCTT